>NC_092722.1:144402035-144702035 GCF_047496885.1 Scyliorhinus torazame | reverse complement strand
CCTGTGCGTCAGTGTCCTGTGCATCAGTGTCCTGTGCGTCGGTGTCCTGTACGTCAGTGTCCTGTGCGTCAGTGTCCTGTGCATCAGTGTCCTGTACATCAACGTCCTGTACGTCAGCGTCCTGTGCGTCAGCGTCCTGTGCGTCAGCGTCCTGTGCGTCAGTGTCCTGTGCGTCAGTGTCCTGTACATCAACGTCCTGTACGTCAGCGTCCTGTGCGTCAGCGTCCTGTGCGTCAGCGTCCTGTGCGTCAGTGTCCTGTGCGTCAGTGTCCTGTGCGTCAGTATCCTGTACATCAACGTCCTGTACGTCAGCGTCCTGTGCGTCAGCGTCCTGTGCGTCAGTGTCCTGTGCGTCAGCGTCCTGTGCGTCAGCGTCCTGTGCGTCAGCGTCCTGTGCGTCGGTGTCCTGTGCATCAGTGTCCTGTACATCAACGTCCTGTACGTCAGCGTCCTGTGCGTCAGCGTCCTGTGCGTCAGCGTCCTGTGCGTCAGTGTCCTGTGCGTCAGTGTCCTGTGCATCAGTGTCCTGTACATCAACGTCCTGTACGTCAGCGTCCTGTGCGTCAGCGTCCTGTGCGTCAGCGTCCTGTGCGTCAGTGTCCTGTGCGTCAGTGTCCTGTGCGTCGGTGTCCTGTGCGTCAGCGTCCTGTGCGTCAGTGTCCTGTGCGTCAGTGTCCTGTACATCAACGTCCTGTACGTCAGCGTCCTGTGCGTCAGCGTCCTGTGCGTCAGCGTCCTGTGCGTCAGTGTCCTGTGCGTCAGTGTCCTGTGCGTCAGTATCCTGTGCGTCAGTATCCTGTGCGTCAGTGTCCTGTGCATCGGTGTCCTGTGCATCGGTGTCCTGTGCGTCGGTGTGCTGTGCGTCGGTGTCCTGTATGTCAGTGTCCTGTACGTCAGTGTCCTGTGCGTCAGTATCCTGGGTAGGTGTGTCCTGGGTAGGTGTGTCCTGGGTAGGTGTGTGCTGGGTAGGTGTGTCCTGGGTAGGTGTGTCCTGGGTAGGTGTGTCCTGGGTCGGCTGCGATGGGGGCCTGTTCCTGTGGCTGCCGACCTGGTCGCTGGGTCTGGCCCGCCGGCGTCGCTGCACTCGCACTAGATGGGGGCGTCATCTCCCTGGTGCTCCGGGTCTGTCCCTGGCTCGTGGCCGCCCTGGAAAGTCCTGGGGGCGTCATATGCCTAATGGGCCGGGTCTGTCCCGGGCTCGTGGCCGCCCTGGATCGTCCTGGGGGCGGTCAGCATCCGCAGGGATGGGTGGGTCGACGTTTGGTCCTGCAATGTACAATACAGCATGCATGGTCACACACGCAGACGGGGATAGGGGGCAAGCGGGATATGGGGGAAGGGGGATATGGGGGAAGGGAGATATGGGGGAAGGGGATATGGGAGAAGGGGGATATGGGGATATGGGGGAAGGGGATATGGGGGAAGGGGATATGGGAGAAGGGGGATATGGGGGAAGGAGGATATGGGGAAGGGGGATTTGGGGGAAAGATGATATGGGGATATGGGGGAAGGGGATATGGGGGAAGGGGGATATGGGGAAGGGGTTGGGGGAATGGGGATATGGGAGAAAGGGGATATGGCGGAAGGGGATATGGGGAAGGGGATATGGGGAAGGGGATATGGGGGAAGGGGATATGGGGGAAGGGGATATGGGGGAAGGGAGATATGGGGAATATGGGGGAAGGGGGATATGGGGGAAAGGGGATATGGGCGATATGGGGAAGGCCGTTGGGGGTCTCACTTGGTGGTGCGCTCGCAACCTCTGCATCCGCAACCTCCCGCTCCTCGGGTCTGCCTGCAAGTTCCAGGGCCCTCTCTCATGGATGGTGAATGGTCGCAGTTCAGGTGGACCCCCTCTGGTCCTCTCACGCTCCCGGTTGTTGTGAGCGCGCATCTCTTGTGGGTGGCGGGTGGGTGGCAGGGATAAAGGGCAACAGTGTTAGGCAGACATATACATGCGGACCAGCGATTATGTGTATGTTGGCAGAGGTTCACAACCCATCCTGACACTGAAGCCTGCGTGGGTGGGTGCAGCCATGTTGGTTGCACCTAGGGCTGTGCCGCACATCGGAGGTGGGGGGTGTTCTCACCCTGGCCGCCCTGACAAGGTCATTGCTCTTCTTGTGACAATGATCGCCTGTCCTTGCTGTCACGGCCACGGCACTGACGGCCTCTGCCATCTCCCTCCACAGGCGCCGGCTGAGGCGTGGTGTGACCCTGCAGCCGTGTCCAGGGTACAGGGCCTCCCTCCTCTGCTCCACTGTGTCCAGGATGTCATGCTCCTGGAACCTCAGTGCTGCGCGGCAGCTGGCCATTTTGACGGGTCTCCGGGGGGGGGGGGGGGGGTCTTTTGCGCCATCAGTGATGGGTGACGCCGTTGCGAATGACGTCATGCCGCTACTAGCCCATTCCAGGCCGGAGAATTCGCAATGTTTTGGGGGGCCTGACGCCGGAGTGATTCATATCATTTGTGACGCCGGGTTCGGGGCCATCGCGCCGATTCATGGAGAATCCCGCCCATATTTTCACGCTGAATGCTTTCTGTAAAAGAGATTCAATTCCAGTATTGCAGTGACCATCACAATAAAGGGCTCAACAAAAAAAAGAAAAATCATGCAGATGCTAGAAATCTGATAACGAAAACAGAAAGTTGCCCAGGTCATCTGAGGAGAAGCAGAAGTCAAGGAAGTTAACGTTTCAGCTCCAAGGCCCTTCTTCAGGATTGGAAGATATTTCACTTGAAGCAGCATTTCGAAAGGACAGCAAGAAGAAAAAAGAGGGAAGGATAAAGAGAAAAATCATTAGTAAGAAATAGCATGAGACAAAATAAAGGAGGTACAGTGGGGGAGATCAAAGGACTACAAGACAAATATGAGGCACAGAGAGTGTGTGAACAGCCAAACGGCATTAGATGGGAAAGGAATCATGAAGAACTAGCAAAGTGGCTGAGGTGTCCGGTAGAAGTAATAAAAAAAAAGCATGTATGCGCTGGTGTTTCTGCTGATTAGGGTGGGGGGGGGGGGGGGGGGTGGTGGTGGGCGGGGGGGCGGTGGGGGGGTGGGGGGGAGATCGGGGTGAGAGCCTTGTCAGAGCACCACTGTGGCTTGATACTTCCCATTTATGTCATCCTGCTTTTAATTTCCATCATACTCTAGGGCCATTGTAATGTGCTCAGGCTTGCCTGCTTTTTATGCTTCCTATCCTATTCACGTCACTTTAGCTATTCAAGTATGTGTTCCTTTTTTCAACGATTTACCTCATTATGTCTTATTTCGAACTGTAATGCCTTCCTTTTAGTCAGTTCCCAGTCCCCACCTCAGCACTTTGGAGATCATTTCTATGCCTGTGTTTTTTTTAATCCTTTCCTCCACTCCCCTCATTCTCTCCTATTTTGAATACCGTTCATCAGCAATATCAGAGAACCATAGTCATCCCACACAGAAGGACGGAATTCAGTCCATTGTGCCCATGCCGCCTCTCTTAAAAAAAAACAATCCGACTAAATCCCATAGCTGTGCAAATATTTCTATTTCAAGTATTTATCCAATTCCTTTTTGAATATTATTATTAAATTTCCTTCCATTACCCTTTTAGGCAGTGCATTAAAATCATGAGAACTTGCTGCTTAAAACATTTCTTCCTCATCTCCCCCCACTGATTCTTTTGCCAATTACCTTAAAGGAAAGGTTTTCAACTTCATTGATTGAACTGATTTCTCCTTCTTCACAAATGCTGCCCAGTATCCAAAGGCATAACAGAGGGATCTGTGCTGGGTCCCCTATTATTCATCATTTATATAAACGACATAGATGACTATAGAATCAGTAAGTTGCAGATGACACACATGCAAAGATTGGCCGGGTGGTTAACAGGAGGTTGAGTGTCTTGGGTTACAGGAAGATATAGACAGGATGGTCAAATGGGCAGAGAAGTGGCTGATGGAGTTTAACCTGACAAGTGTGAGATGATACACTTTGGAAGGAGTAATTTGACAAGGAAATATTCAATGAATGGCACTGGAAAGTTCTGAGGAACAGTGGGACCTTGGCGTGTTTGTCCATAGATCTCTGAAGGCAGAAGGGCAGGTTAATAGGGTGGCGAAAACGGCATATGGGCCACTTGCTTTTATCAGGTTGGATAGGCTTGGGTTGTTTTTGTTGGAGCAGAGAAGCCTGGGGGATGACCTGATTGAGGTGTGCAACATTATGAACAGGATAGATAGGAAGCAGCTGTTCCCTTTAGTTGAAGGGTCAGTCACAAGGTGACACATGTTCAAGGTAAGGTGCAGGAATTATGGGGGGATGTGAGGAAAAACGTTTTTATCCAGAGGGTGGTGATGGTCTGGAATGCTCTGCCTGGGAGGGGGTAGAGGCAGGTGTCTCAATTCCATTAAAAAGTACCAGGGTGAGCACTTGACATGTCATATCATTCAAGGCTATGGGCCAAGTGTTGGTAAATGGGATTAGGTAGATAGGTCAGATGTTCTTCATGTGTTGGTTTTGAAAGGCCTCTTCTGCACTGTGCATTTCTACAATTACAGATTTATTTCTGTTTTTGTTTTCAGTAAGCTTAACTTATCCTACTCTCATGGTTGCTGATACCATATGCTGTAAACAAATTTTGTTCCTGATTGCTATTGCTTTCCAAACAGGGAATGTTGACATAATAATGAAAACAAACAAAGGGCTTCCAGACGAATGCACAAACAAACAAGAGCTTTATTGAAAAGGCGTTTTCTCACAGGCTGCTAGGCTAGACTGACTGTTAGCCGACCCAAACTGCCAATGACATCATCAATACATCAGGTGATAAAATGACCTTGTTCCACTAGGAATTATTATGAATACACAAATTAAATTTAATTTTAAATTTTCAAAATCTGGGAAGTAAAAATGAATATTTTTTTGTTTGACAAATTGCGGATGGATTAATAGACATTTCCAATTTAAAAAGAAAGTTTAATAGCTGATAATAACTAGGAATCGAGGATAATTATAAGTATCTCCTTAAAAATAAAATATAACCACTCCAGCCTGGTGGTCATAATGGTACAATTGGACACCTAGTAGAATACCTGAATGAGAATTTAAATCTCAGCTGGTATTGACACTTGGATTTCTTCTGAGGATGATTTTATAAGTCTTTACTCATCATGTAAGAGAAGAAAAAAAAGTGCTGGCCAGGGAGACTAATTTCCTGCAGTGCTCAAAGATTTATCACAGAAAGTCAACCAATTATTGCTGGCATCTATGAAGCTGGCTTTAGTTTTTTAAAATTCATTTACGGGATGTTGACATCGCTGGTTAGGCCAGCATTTGTTGCCCATCCCTAGTTGCCCTTCAGAAGGTCATGGTGAGTTGCCTTCTTGAACCACTGCAGTCCTTCATGTGTAGGTATACCCTCCGTGCTGGTAGGGAAGGAGTTCCAAGATTTTGTGCCAGCAACAGCGAAGGAGCGGCGATATATTTCCAAGTCAGGGTGGTGAGTGACTTGGAGGGGAACCTCCAGGTGGTGGAGTTACCAGCTATCTGCTGCTCTTCTCCTTCTAGATGGTAGTGGTCGCGGGTTTGGAAGGTGCTGTTGAAGGAACCTTGGGAGTTACTGCAGTGCATCTTGTAGATGGTACACAAGGCTGTCACTGTTCGTCGGTGGTGGAAAGTTTAAATGTTTGTGGAAGGAGGAACAATCTTAGTCCTTGATGGTGTCAAGCTTCTTAAGTGCTGTTGGAGCTGCACTAACCCAGGGAACAGGAGAGTATTCCATTACACTCCTGACCAATGCCTTGTAGATGGTTGATAGGCTTTGGGGAGACAGGAGATGAGTTACTCACCATAGGATTCCTAGCCTTTGACCTGCCCTAGTAGCCAAAGTATTAATGAGGCTAGCCCAGTTCAGTTTCTGATCAATGGTAACCCCAGGAATGTTGATTGTGGGGGATTCAGTGATGGTAATTGAATATCAAGGGGTGATGCTTAGATCCTCTCTTGTAGGAGATGGTCACTGCCTGACACTTGTGTGGCACGAATGTTGCTTGCCACTTGTCAGCCCAAGCCTGGATATTGTCACGGTCTTGCTGCATTTGGACGTGGACTGCTTCATTATCTGAGGAGTCATGAATGGTGCTGAACATTGTGCAGTCATTCCCACTTCTGACCTTTTGATGGAAGACAGGTCATTGATGAAGCAGCTGAAGATTCTTCGGCCTAGGACACTATCCTGAGGAACTCCTGCAGCGATGTCCTGGAGCTAAGGTGACTGACCTCCAACCACTGCAACCATCTTCCATTGTGCCATGTATGACCTCCAACCAAAGCAGCGTTTTCCACCTGATTCCCATTGACTCCAATTTAGCTAGGGCTGCGTGATGCCATTCTCGGTAAAATAATGTCTTGATGTCAAGGGCAGCCACTCTCACCTCACCTCTGGGGTTTCAACTCTTTTGTCCCTGTTTGAACCAATGAGTTCAGGAGCGAGTGACCCTGGCACAACCCAAACTGAGTGTCCGTGAGCAGGTCATTGCCGAGCAAGTGCCGCTTGATAGCACTGTTGATGGCTCCTTCCATCACTTTGCTGAGGATGGAGAGTAGACTGATAGGGAGGTAATTGGCGGGGTTGGATTTGTCCTGTTTCTTGTGTATGGGACTCACATGGACAATTTTCCTCATTGCCGGATAGATGCTAGTGTTGTAGCTGTACTGGAACAGCTTGGATAGGGGTGCGGCAAGTTTTGGAGCATAAGTCTTCAATACTATTGCTGGAATATTATCAGAACCATAGCATTTGCATTATCCAGTGCCTTCAGCCGTTTCTTGATATCACGTGGAGTGAATCGTTATGGCTAAAGACTGACATCTGTGATGCTGTGGACTTCTGGAGGAGTCCGAGCTGCATCATCTACTCGGCACTTCTGGTTGAAGATTGTCGCGAATGCCTCAGCCTTGTTTATTGCACATAAGTGCTGGGCTCCTCCATCATTGAGGATGGGATATTTGTGGAGCCTCTTCCTCCAGTGAGTTGTTCAATACTCCACCACCATTCACGGCTGGGGGTGGCAGGACTACAAAGCTTAGATCTGATGCCCTGGTTGTAGTTAGCTGCCAAAGTCTCTCAAATGGTGAGAGGGACGGACCAATAGGATGGCACCCTTAACAAAATACATGTTCATTCCTTCGAAGAGAGAACAAGTTTCTTTAAATTTTTCATATTCAGCAAAGCATTACAGAGAATTATTTTATGAACATTACTATCTAACATTGGTCAAATGACCAGACCAGGACATTTCCTGTACTTTGGGGGCTGAAAATTCAAGTACTCCTGTTTCTGACTATGGGGGTCGCAATTTGTGGTTACCATGTGTCTCGTTCCTTTGGAGCAGACAGCACACAAATCTCATGCTGCTTTCTCATCTGAATGAATACAGAAGGCAGCCCCGTGCTGAATGCACCGCTGATTCTGTGCATTCAACAAGGTGGCAAACAATGTGTATGTGTGGCCAGCATGTGGTTAAATTAACCTCCAAATCGTAAAGGCAGTTTGTCCTTTTTAAAGGGGAGCAGTAGTAGTTATTGTACAGAAGCTGCTGCTAACCATTTGCAAAAGATACGAGCCAAAGCACATCGTATGAAGTGGCAGAGCAGAGTGAGGAGTCACAGGTCTTCTGCTCTGGTGCTGGAAGCATTAGTATAGGAAGAGGTGCAAAGGAGGAAAACGGCAATGTTTCCGCAGGGGGTCATGAAGCCATCAATACACAGACTGAGAAGACACTTGGTGGAAGCAGCCAGGGAGTCTGTCCCTAGGACCTGGCAGACACCTCTCCTCACATGGGTGGTCAAAGTCAGTGAATGCATCTTCAAAGGACACCTCATATCACAACACCAACTTCTCATTGCTCGATGCACCACAGCCCCATCACTCATTCAACAGCAATCAGGACGCAGGCCTAACGTTCAGATATTCCGCCTCACTCTCATACACAGATCAATTTTGCTGGTCTCACATCCACCTCTTGTTTTCATATACCTCATCTATTCAGCTATGACAGATGCATCATCAAATTACATTGCAAAACACGACCTGACATTCTTCCCTCTCTTTTGCAGGGCAAGGTAACCCATACCCAGAGAAAGCAGAGCAGAACCAGAGGCAAACAGACATGCCTACATCACCTGAGCCCTTTGGGAGAAAGGGTACTCTGCATCATGGGTGGCAGTTGTGACAGATGCATCTGATGCCACTGAGCACTGAGTATGTTTCTGCCTTACCCCATCTCAAATCCCCACATCCTAATCCTACTCTTTGGCATGAATTTAAAGCAGGCGATGGCCTGTCAATGGACAAATCAAACGTCTGATGTCCTGGGAGGGAATTTCTGTTCCTCGTTTGGACAGGACCAGAAAATCCTGCCCAATGTGACCATGAATCTCTTCGTTCCCACCCCACTTCCCTTCCCTGACCTCAATCTTCCCCTTCTGCATTCCTGCTTTTAGTTACCCAAGAACTCATGATTTAAGTTGAGAACTGATACAAATCTCCAAAGAAGCACCATTGCTTGATCTGACAGTCAGAGCCATCAGCTCAGATACTGGCAATGGCCTATCCCAGTATAAAGTTGTAATCTACACGTGGTGAGTCACTGAGTACGAGTAAGCTGTTCCAGGCCAGGGAAAAAGGAGAGTTTGTGTGCCAGTAGCCAGGAGGGTGAGGTCACGGATGAGTTCTGCTGAAGGGAACTCAGATGAGGATGGTCATACAGGAAAACATTGATGAACATGCACACAGAGATTCTTGGAATATTGGCTGGACCATTAGCTAGCTTGTTGTCAATGGAGAAAACAGAGGGGTTTGATTCCATCTTGATAACAGGACTTTGCACAGAGCTTGGAGTCCGAACTTGCCATAGTGGAAGTGGTGACCAACTCCATGACAGTGATGCAGCAACTGCTGGCTGAAGTCTCCGACTCTATAACAGCAAACGCCTGTGTGCTGTAGTGGAAGCTCAGATGATCATGAGATCTATGCTTGCTGCATTGCAAGCTCAGACTGCTGCCATCGTGGCTGCAGATCTCAGTGCTTACAGGGGCTTGCAACTCAAAAGACTGTTCAGCACTCTGGCCTTCAACAGGTTACTAGGATTGCTGAAGTGCCGCCCCAGGGAAGCAGCAGTGGAGAGCACACTCCCACTGTTTCCAGGATCACAGCACCCGCATTCCCACCACTACCTTTCTTCTAGTGTCCCTGTTATTGTCTATCAGCTGGCGAGCCCAGACCGCTGCCATCCATGTCGAGATGAAGTAGTTCAAAGTCAAAGCCATCAGCAGTCTTCTCCATTGAAAAGCACCAGCCTTCCAGCAGCCATGAATAATACGCAACCAATAATAGATGGAACTTTGGAAAGCACTATACAAGAACACTGGGAGAGGCAAAGGCATCTATAAGACAGGCACATAGATGCACAAGGGTGAAAAGTTCAATTTTGTATGCATAATCGGATAAAGTTGTTATGGAAAGATTTTTGTTGGTTTTGATCTCAGGATTTTGGCCAAGAGGATGTATTGATGGAAGATAGCAGATGGATTGATAGGTGGCGACAGTGGAGCTATGGGGATGATATCTTAGAGGAATCGGAGTCTGAGCATTCATTCACAGACAGCCTATCCAGAGTGAAAGGGTTCTGGATGCCTTCTTCCTTTCTCCTGTTCCGCCTTCTCCTCCTCTCCATGTAGCATCCATGTGACTGCGCTTTCATCGTAGCAAGATTGTGGAGGATGCAGCAGACCACCATGCTCTGATGAGTACCGATGGGCTCCCTGAACAACACCACCAACCCCCCACCCCCCATCCCTGAATGGCCAGGCAGTCGGTTTGTTTCTTCAGAATTCTGATGGATTACACCACATTCTTTCTGTTGGCTTTCATGGCTCTTGTGATTGGCACCATAGCCTCGCAATTATGGATGACAGAGAGAAATTATGAATTAAGAGCAGACATCCCCCGTTTCCAAGTTATCAGCATATAATTTGTCATGGTGGCCCACAGAAGATGTCTGTCTCAGGAAGCAAGGCTGCATGGATAAGGGGAATTTACCATCATTATGCTCTGTACCTGCTTGTAGATGAAGTGGTAGCCCTTGCTGCTCCAGCACATCTCCTCATTGATATAAACGGCCCACAGAGCCATGTGCATGCAGACGATAGCTCCCTGTACCATTTGAGAATCTCATTACGTAAAGCCACATGCCCATTCTCCCTTTTACGAGATAAAATTATGTAATCCCTTCTCCTGGTGTACTGTGATGTACTGGTAATGTCACTGGCTCCTGCATAGAAGGATCTGCTTATTTAAATGTTGAGGGTTTTGGCAACCTTGACAGCTACTGGCAGTTCCGTCCTCACCCTGGGCTGTGGCTATAGATCCTGTTGAAGGAGGTGGCAGAGTTCAGTGACCAACCCCTTGGTGAATCATAGGCTCCTCGCACATTGTTCCTACCTGTGATGTAGGCCCTATAAGTGCTTCCTTGAAATCCTTTGGTGTCTAGGCCCTTCTGGTGAGAGCCCACCTTTTTCTCCATCTTCAGACAGCTTTCCCTCTCTGCTATATGCGTTCCACATCTTTGATGTATTGCAACCCAATTGGGTCTACAAATACAGCCCCATAACTCAAGGAGACTTTCTTATTGAGAGGGCACAGGCTCTTCTCTCATGCTTGTCAAATCAGCTGAATTGACTGAATGACGACAGTCTTCCCATTCAGACTTATGTATATAAGGCATGCCGGTACTTGCCTCCTTTCAGGGCGCAGTGGAGGTAATCAAAAGTGTTCCAGCCACTATTATTTGTCTTTGGGGCTTCCGCAGCACTGGCACTATGGAGCCCAATTTCACAGCCCATATATTTAGAACTTCAATGTGCAATTGTCACCTTTACAACTTAAAACACAACGTGAGTTATAAATCATTAATGTGTCTTTATTTTAAAGGATAACACAATATATAGAGTTTGGGTTAAAATAGGTTTATGGGCATGTTCACCCATGCCAGTAAAGTCAGCATCTTTGGAATCACAATATAAATATTATCACAAACTCAATACTATACGAGTCATTCTTAATCAGCCTTTGAAACCTCACTCTGTAGCCTAAGAGGCAAAGGAGTTACGTGCATATATATTTGCCAATGTTTTGGTCTCTTCTGTAACTTTGCTTTTCATTTCTCTATTTCTTGGCTTTGAATTTCCTTCTGTGCTGCAGGAGATTTTCTTGGCTTTTTACTGGCTGCTGATTTATCTTTAGCTTTTTGCCTGCAGCTGTTTACTTGGTTGCTGCCTGTTTTATTATATTTAAGTTACTTGCCTTTCTCCCCCCTTTGCAAAAAAAAAAATGCTTTCAATCCCTTCCCAATTACCTGAACATTTTTTGCACAGTTATTAGTGATCACAGCTCATTTATACTGTACTGAGAAACAGCAATAATAAGGATTACCACTGAGATTTTCCATGATGCTCCAAGAATTTCAACAGTTAATTTGAAATCACCTGAACAAATGGTCACGTAGAATAACGGGATTTGCTGTTATTTTGTAGATTCCTTGGTCAGGTGATGGTCACTATGAATGAAATGATTCCGTCCACGAGCCTGAACAGACAAAAGCCTTTTAGAATTCAACTCATTTAAAATATTATTTTAAAACAAAAATCATAGTATATTTAGGATCATGTCAAATCACCCTCTGATCATTAGGATTTGGAACATAGGAACAAAGGAATTAGGAGCAGAAGTAGGCAATTCAGCCCAATCGAGCCAGCTCCGCCATTCAATCAGGGCATGGCTGACCTGTTCCTGGTCTCATATCGACCTCCCATCTGTTGCCCATATTCCTTTAACCCATTTATAAAATCAGAAATATATCTATCTCCTTCTTAAAACCATTTAGTGACTCAGATTCCACCGCACTACTATTGACTCAGATTCCACCGCACTATTAATGACTCAGATTCCACCGCACTATGGGGCAGGGAGTTCCACAAATTCGCCACCCTCTGCGAGAAGTAGTTCCTCCTCATCTCAGTTCTATTTGCATTCAACCTTGTTCCTACATTTGGAAAGCAATGGACAGGAAAAGTGACTACTAGAACGTGAAAGATGCAGAGAGGAGTACAAATGAAAGTTACTCAAAGTGTGGCTTTTCCTTCCTGTTTCTGGCTAGAATATTTGAGAACAGGATAAGGCCATGAGGCTATTAACATGAAGGGACTCTTGACCTACATCGAATAAAAGTACGATGCACACTTTTTCACCAAAGAAGTTAAAAATCAAGGATCAATCCTCCAAGACATGCTGCAAGAAATGATCAATGTTAGGAGTGTTTGAGAAACTGGGTCAGACAAACAGTGTTAGACATGATTGCCATCTCTAGGCAATGATGGCTATTAGATACAGTGGGACAGGAGGAGGGCAAAGTGAGTGATTTCAACTTGTTATAAAACTCATCTAGCAGACTTGTTCAGGGAGCGACCCGGACAACCTAAATAAAGAAATGAGGATTCATGGGAAGTCTGCGGGCAAGTGTTATACAGGTCATGTGTTTGACATCCCTGATAGACTGTCATTTTCATCTCCCTCCAGAAACGCATTTAATTGACTTTTGCATCTACATGTACAGGTTATTTCAACACCCTTACTAACTACTTGACAGCTCTATTATTGTTTCGAAGATAAGGATCTGCTTGACTTCTTTCTTATTTATAATGGTAATTTGTAATTAAATCCTTCACTGTAGTTGCTGATGGGTTTGGTACAATTTTGGATAATTATTTAAGACATAAAGTTGAGGAAGAAATATTCAGAAAATGATTTCCTACATTTTTAAATAACCTAGAAATATACTCTGTGGGTCAATGAATACATTTACTTGGAAAATCATTGAACAAATAAATCTGCAAATTTAGCGCTCACTTATCTCAAATTCATATGTTGACATGCTGCTAATATTGAAAAAAAACATGAAGTCCCTCCTCTAGCTATGCATACCAAATATTTACTACATATGTCATCAATATAACCTCTGGTGTGTTACTTTGACTAACTTTTCAAGTGCCTAAGAATATTGGAGGACTTTCGTTGTTATGATTACGACACCAGACCCTTAACTTCATAGGTGACACGGGACTACAGTTCAGATCATATTTTCAGTCTGGACAAGAATGCCATGCTTTTTTGAGTGCACTCCAGACAGACGTTACTATGTCAAGGATTAACCGTGCTCTGGGGGAAGATATCAGAAGAATTTTAATAAAATTCTCATCAGGGTGAACGTGACTGGAAAAAAATAAGTTACAGCTTCTGATAAATGAAAGAAACATTGATGTTTGCTAAATTCAGGGGGCAGAAATTAATTCAAGCTGCAGCGGTGCTACACTGTCTTGCATAGACTCGCTGAAGCAGGCAATGCCACAGGCTGCTACCTACATGGCCTGTGTGCTGTTCTACAATATCAACACTAGAAGCAGCATGTGAACAGGTTTTCCCCCTTTATTAGAGACTATTTCCCCCCCAAATTAGAGTGATTTCCAAGATGTCAAACTAGGTAGCTATGACTGTCACCTGGTTCTAATTTAATTTTAGAAATATACTTGCGAATAAACAAAAATTAACTACTGGATTTATTTCTTTAATTTAAAATAATTTACAAATAATCCAGGATTCAGAAGTTGTAACTTCCATTTTAATTAGATACTTGTAATTAAATAACAAACGTCCTTCACCAAAAGAACAGAGACATGCTGCGGGATTCTCCGACCCCCCGCCGGGTCGGAGAATCACCAGGGGGCCCCGATGCTCCGACGCCGGCTGCCGTATTCTCCAGCGGGGGCGGAGATCACGACATGCCGGTCGGGGGCCGTTGGCAGCGTCATGCCGGTCGGGGGCCGTTGGCAGCGCCCCCGCCCGGCAATTATCCAGGCCCTGATGGGCCGAGTGGCCATCGGTTTCTGGCAGGTCCCGCCGGCGTGAAATGGACATGGTCCCACATGGCGGGACCTGGCTGAAAGGCCGGCTGGTACGGTCCTGGGGGGGAGCGCGGGGGGGATCCGGCCCCTGGGCGGGCGGCCCCCACGGTGGCCTGGCCCGCGGTTGGGACCTGTGCCGTGGGGACACTCCTTCCTCCTGCGCCAGCCATGCCGGAGCCCTACAGTAGGTCTCCGCCATGGCCGGCGCGGAGAAGACACCCTCCTGCACATGCGCAAGAATACGCCGGCCGGTCTGCGCATGCGCAGAGCTACGCCGGCGGTTCTGCGCATGCGCTAACTCGCGCTGGCCCTTCGCCGCTGGTTGGTGCGGCGCCAACCCCCGCAGGCAACTTCCGGTTGGCCCGACGCCAGAGTGGTTCACGGCATTTTTTTACGTCGGCGTTGGGCCATCGAAGGATTCGGGAGAATCCCGCCCATGATTCCCTAGTCCACCAGTCGGGTTTTCCTGGCGGTGCGCCCTCGATGGCAATGGAGTTCCCCATTCCCACCACCTGCCATTGGGATTTGCCATTGCGGCCACCCAACGCTGCCGGGAAATCCACGGGCTTGGGTTCTCCACTAGCGCAACAGAGAATCTTGCTAGTATCAGCAATGGTGACCATGAAAATACATGATTGTCATAACAATTCCGGCTCACTGATGTGCTTTGGAGAAGGAAATCTACCATTCTTCCCTGGTCTAAGCTACCTGTGACTCCATACCCAAAGCAATGGATAGTTGGTTCTTAACCTCCTTCTGAAAAGGCCTTGCAAGCCATTCAGTTGTGTCAAACTACTCTGATAAGTCGGATAAGAATAAAACCCGATGGACGAACAACATTGACCTGGGAACCTTGACCTTGGCAGAGGCAAACCCAGCCCAGCTGACTCTGCAAAATATTCTTCACTAATGTCTGGGGATGTGCACCAAAGTTGGGAGAGCTGCCCCCCAGACCAGCCAAGCAAAAGTCTGACATAGTCATACTCACGGATTAATCAACCAACATCACAGAGTCCTCCAGCACCATCTCTAGGCACATCCTTCCCACCAGCAGAATAGCCTCACGGAGGTGGGGGCACAGTGGCATAGAGTTGGGAGGGAGTGACCCAGGTAATCCTCAACAGTGAATCCAAACTCCATGATTTCTCATGGCATCAGGTCAAACATGGACATGGAAACCTGCATCAGAATTGCATTCCACCACAATTATGGTCCGATACACTTCATGATCCAACATATCCTTTACTTTATCATTACAATCAAGCCAGGGATATAGATAGTGGGAAAAAAATTGGGAGGTGGAGAATAACGTGGGGAAATGTCATGTTGTTCACTTTGGCAGGAAGAATAAAAAAGCAGAGTATTACTTAAATAGAGAACAACTGCAGAATTCTGTGGTGCAGAAGAATCTAGGTGTTCTTTGCATGAGTCACAAAAAATTAATATGCATGTACAGCAAGTAATTAAGAAGGCTAATGGAATAATATGCTTTATTATGAGAGGACTTGAACAGGACATACAACCTTCCTCGAACTGCTGTTCTCGGCACATCCTGAGATCCATGCTCAGTGCAATGCACCACCATATGCTCACACTTGATACTTCTCTCCAGAAGCACCAACTTACCCTATCTCAAAACTGTCCTTGTCCCCAGTCTCATTTCACTCTTCGTCTCACCTGATGCCTGAACGAGAAACTATTTCTCTTCCTTTCAGATGTTAAAGAATGCAAACTCCAACAACTCATTAATACCAATGCCCATCCAGGACCCTCCACCCCTTCCCGTCCCTTGGACCCCATCCTTTCCAACCCCAGACCTTGCTGTGTATTCACCATACCCTCTGGCCTTGCAGACTCTGAGGTGAACGTGCTGTACCCTTACATCCCAGCTTAATGAATTTTGGCTCGATGCGGAACTCTCTTTCGCAACCCAGGACCTTCCACCCCTTCCCGTCACTTGGACCCCATCCTTTCTAACCTCAGACCTTGCTGCATATTCACCATATCTTCTGGCCTTGCACTCTCTGAGGTTTAACGTTCTGTGTACCCTTACGTCCCAACTTCATGAATTTCTGCTCGATACGGAACTCTCACGATTTTGCTCCTGCTCAGATTTAGTTTGTATCCCGAGAAGTCTACAAACTCCCTCAGGTGTTCCATAATCTTACCCATGCTGACTAGGGCATAGAGCAGAAAGTCATCCGTATACAGTGAAACTCTGTTCTCCCTGTTTCCCCTCTGAATGTCTTACCACGCCCGCGCAGATCTAAGAGCGATGACCAGTGGCTTAATTGCCAGAGTGAACAGCCATGGGGACAGTGGGCATCCCTGCCTCGTACATCTGTGCAGCTGTAAATAGTCATATCTTGTGGAATTCATCTGTAAGCTCGCCATGGGAGTGCTGGTTCATCCATGAGGTGAACGCTGGCCAAAACCAGAACCGTTCCAGTACCTCAATGAGGTACTTGCATTCTACTTGGTCGAAGGCTTTCTTTGTGTCCAGGGAGATGATCACTTCTGGTGTCTCCTCCCAAGGTGGGGTCACGATCACGTTCAGCAGGGGATTGATGTTCACTGTCAGCTGTCTGCCCTTGACAAACTCGGTTTGATTTTCCGCGATTACTTCTGGCAAGCAACTCTCCAGTCGCCTCCCCAGAGATTTTGCCAGGACTTTAGCATCAGTGTTCAGGAGTGAAATAGGTCTGTATGACCCAGGGTGGCACAGTGGTTAGCACTACTGCCTCATGGCGCCGAGGACGGAGGTTTGATCCCGGCCTCAGGTCACTGTCTGTGTGGAGTTTGCACATTCTCCCCGTGTCTGCATGGGTCTCAACTCCACAACCCAAAAATGGTCAGGGTAGGTGGATTGGCCACACTAAATTGCCCCTTAATTGGAAAAAAAATGAATTTGGCACTTTAAATTTAAGGGGAAAAAAATGTACAAAAGGTCTGTACGACCCACACTCCGTTTGCTCTTTGTCTTTCTTTGGGATCAAAGTGATCGAAGCCTGTGCCAACGTGGGCAGCATGACCTCCCTCAACAGTGAGTCATTGAACATCTCCTGCAGGTGTGGGGCCAGTGCTGTTGCAAACGTTTTTTTAATTCCACAGGGAACCAGTCGAGTGCCGGTGCCTGCCTGATTGCATGGAATTGATGGATCTCCTCCAGACCCAGGAGTGCTTCCAGCCCTTGCATTTTTTTCTCCCCGCAGCAAGCATGCCCAGCCCATCCTGGAACTGCTTCATCTTCAAGTCCCCCTCCAGGGGCTTGAAGGTGTACAGTTCCCGGTAGAAGGTTGCAAAGACTCTGTTGATCTCCTCTGGAGCTGTGACCACCCTTATCTGCACTACCTCGCTTGTGGCTGCCTGCTTCCTCAGCTGTGTGACAGTAAGTGGCTGGCTTTGTCCCTGTGCTCTAGAAGGTCCCCCGTGGAACTGGCTCACTGCTTTCCCAGTGGAGAGCAGGTCAAATACCGTTTGTAGTTTTTTTCCTCCCCGTCAGCAGCTCCACTGTCGAGGTTGCGGAATACCGCTTGCCGATCCAGCTGCCATTTCCTTCCTGTCCCTGAGTGACCTATATGATATTTCTTCCCCCCTGATCACTGCCTTCAGTCCCTCCCAGAACGTGAAGCGAGGGACGTCCCTACTCTGCTTGCTGGTTACATACTTGTCCATGGCTTGTGTCATTCTTTCGCCGAAGGTCTTCTTGGCAAGAAAGGCTGTGTCCTGCCTCCATGGGGGCGCTGGGCATGGCCTGTCTCCAACCTCACATCCATGTAGTCCAAGATTACCATTGTGGAGTTTCCCCATATCACCCCTGGAAGCATCGACTTTCCCACACGAAGAAGCCTGTAAGGGAATAAGCTTTGTGGCTATGGGAGAAGAAGGAAAACTGCTTCACTCTCAGGTGGTTGGACCTCCAGCATTCCATCCCCCCTATCTGCTCGATGAAGGTGGTTAATTCCCTTGCTATTTCGGGGAGGCAGTGGCCTAGTGATATTGTCACTGCACTAGTAATCCAGAGACCGTATCATACTGGGGACCGAGGTTTGAATCCTGCCATGGCAGATGGTAAAATTTGACTTCAATAAAAATCTGGAATTAAAAGTCTAAAGGTGACTCTGAAACTATCGTCGATTGTCCAAAAAATCCATCTGGTTCACTCACGTCCTTTAGGGAAAAAAATCTGTCGTCCTTACCCGGTCCGGCCTACATGTGACTCCAGACCCACAGCAATGTGGTTGATTCATGTACGCAGTTAAAGTCTCCTCCCATGATCAGTCAGTGGGAGTCGAGGTCGGGGATTTCTGCCATGGCCTTTTTAATGAACTCAGCAGTTCATTAGGTAGGGATTAATACCATTGGGTCCCCTTTATTATGGGCCAGGGTTTAGAGAACACCCTAGTATATAATGAATTCACCTGACCCACAACTTTAATAGATTTTGGTTATGGTGAGCACAAGGGCCCACTTTACAGGTGTGATGCAACAGAGATTGCAAGTATTTTGAAACAAAACAATGTTTATTCTATGAATCCAGTTAATATTTTAAAAACACACAGTAAACATCTTATCAATTTCCAACACTGATTACCCCCCCCCCCCTCCAAAGATACAGTACTCTATAGGTAACCCTTAGTAACTTTCCTAACAACATCCACAAGTCAAAGGCCCTTTTTAACAAAGACAGGAGGTTTGCATTCCTTACACAAACAGGTATTACTTTAACATCATCAAGTTATCTGGAAACATTCTTTAGCAGGCAGAGAGACAGGGACCAAAATACACCTCCTTCGTTTGAATGCAGCTCTCCAACCGAAAACGAAACTAAAACTCAGAGCGAAAAACATCTTCCAGTTCAAAACGAAAGTAAAAAGCAGAGCCAGAGCCTGCCTCCACCAACACAATGAAATCACTGCAGCCACTTGAGAAGACAAACATTTCTTAAAGTGACATTCCCATGACACGTTCCCTCAAGAAAAAAAAACCCATCAACTTTAAGATGGTTTCATTTTTCACCTTTTCACTTTCTTTTAAACAACATTGACAGTCAATATACTTTTTTGTTTAACAAAACAAAACAAGCAAACATTTATAATAACATAGTCCATTTTAATTAATCTTCCTCCACCGAACCTGCTTCTCCTCATCACATTCGTGACAAAGCACCGGCCACATGTATTATTTTTTAAATGAAATGACTGTAACAATAAACTCCATCGAAACAGTCTTGCATTGTTATTCTGGAATTGTTCCAAAAATGTAATTGGATTATGATCAGTATATATAATTGTTTCAAGCGAATTGCTGGAAATATAAATTTAAAAATGTTGCAAAGCCAGCATCAAGCTCAAAGTCTCCTTCTCAATCGTTGAATACTTCTTCTGGTGCCTATTTAATTTCTTGGAAAAATAACCAATAGGCCGCTCTAGTCCTTTGTCGTCTTCTTGTAGAAGCACCGCACCTACGCCCACATTACTCGCATCAACAGCCACTTTGAATGGTTTTGTATAATTTGGGATGGCCAACACAGGAGCAGTAGTTAACACAGCCTTCAGGCCGTCAAATGCCTGTTGACACTCCGCTGTCCACTGAAATTTGCTATGCTTCTTTAGCAAGTCCGTCAGTGGAGAGGCCACATGCTACCATTCGGCACAAATTTCCGGTAAAATCCACCTATGCCAAGAAATCGCATTATTTCCCATCGTGTCGAGGGTATTGGCTTCTCCCCAATAACTTTTGTTTTCACTTCCCGTGGGACCATTCGACCCTGGCCGATTATATGGCCAAGGAAAGTGACTTGGGCTTTTCCAAATTCACTTTTGGCTAGGTTTACCACCAAACCCGCCTCCTGAAGTCAATCGAATAACTTCATCAGATGGTTCAAATGTTCTTTCCATGTCTGAGTAAAAATTACCTAATCGTCGATGTATACCGCACAATTGGGTAATCCTGAAAAGACTTTGTTAGTTAACCGTTGAAATGTGGCTGGAGCATTTTTCATGCCAAATGGCATAACTTTGAATATATACCATCTGGAGTCACAAAAGCTTTGCCCTTTTGGATTAAGGTACGTGCCAGTAACCTTTGAATAAATCCAATTTGGAAGTAAAAGCTGATTGTTCCACCTTCTCAATGCAATCCTCCAAACGTGGGATAGGATCAGGATCCATTCTTGTAACTGCATTAACCTTTCTATAGTCCACACACAACTGTTGGCTACCATCCGGTTTCGGTACCATCACTATAGGTGAGCTCCATTGGCAGAAACCCACTTCAATTATGCCATTTTTAAGCATACCTTCAATTTCCTTGTTAACCTGTGCCAATTTTAAAGGGTTAAGTCTATGTGGATGCTGTTTAATTGTTTAATTCCCACATCTACATCATGTATAGCCATTTTAGTACTTCCCAACTTATCTCCACAAACTTGCCCATGTGTTATCAATGGCTCTTTCAGGTCAGTTTGATTTTCCTCTGGAAGGTAACACAACAGTTTGTCCCAATTTTTAAGAACATCCTCGTTTTCCAATTTAGTTTGCCGTATGTCAAATTCAAAGTCATCTGGATTTGGTTCTTTACTTTGAGTTAGAATCATTAAAACCTCCTCCTTTTGCTCTCCTTCCCTTTCAAAGTACCTTTTAAGCATATCCACATGACACACTCGGTGATTTTTCCTTCTATCAGGCATTCTTACCACATAATTCACCTCACTTAATTTCTTTCAATCTGATAAGGTCCACAAAACTTTGCTTTTAACGGTTCACCTACCACTGGTAACAATACTAAAACTTTATCTCTACTGGCAAAACTATGAACTTTTGCTTTCTTGTTCGCTACCCGTTTCATCACATGTTGGGCAACCTTTAAATGTTCCCTAGCCAATTCCGCTACTCTATTTAATCGTTCCCTAACATTTGACACGTAATCCAATAATGTAAGTTCCGACTGCTCACTCACCAATTTTTCCTTAATCAATTTAAGTGGTCCTCTTACCTCATGACCAAAAATTAGTTTAAAAGGACTGAATTTGGTTGACTCATGAGGTGCATCCCTAATTGCAAACAGTACGAAGGGAATTCCTTATCCAAATCCTCTGGATAATCTTGACAATAAGCCCTCAACATTGTCTTTAATGTCTGATGCCTCCTTTCTAGCGATCCCTGCGATTCTGGATGGTACGCAGTTGATTTAAATTGTTTTATTCCTAAACTATCCATAACTTCTTTGAATAACCTTGAGGTAAAATTTGATCCTTGATCCGATTGTATTTCTGTGGGTAGTCCATATCTAGTAAAATATTTAAGTAATTCCTCCACAATCTTTCTAGCTGTAATATTGCATACTGGAATGGCCTCTGGAAACCTGCAGTTTCTCCTTCCTTCCCTATGTACAGTACACATTGTTTGTACAGCATGCAAGAAACAATACTTTTCACTGTATACTAATACATGTGACAATAATAAATCAAATCAAATCAAATCAAACCTAGTAGACACATCCATTATAGTCAAAACGTATTGATTCTGTCATTTGAGAGTACCTTTAAGAAATGGGTGTTTATAAATGGGTATGTATATAAATATCTGTAGTGCGAGTACCTTTAAGAAATGGGTATTTACTACTGCAGTGATGTCAGAGAGTGGGTGGAGCTGGGCTGTCAGCTTTTTACTTTCGTTTTTGAGCAGGCTGCAGGTATGTTTTAGTTTCATTTTCAGTGTTGGAGCTGAAGCCATACCAAGCAGGTGCACTGCTGTTCTCTCTGCCATCAAAAGACTATCTCTTGATCATTTGGTGAATTCAGAATTATAAATGTTTTCAGTAGTGACTTTAACCTGATGTGCTTCTGATCAAGGTTTTGTTTTTAAGTCGTATGGATGTTAAAAGGAAAGTTTAAAGGTTTACTTAGTGTTGTAGTCTTTGGGGGTTGTATTTGAATTAGTGGTTGCTAATTTGTTCACTGTATGTTTTAAAAAGGTTAACTTGAGTTCATAGAATAAACATTGTTTTGCTTTAAAAAAAAAACTTTTCAATTTCTGCTGTACCACACCTGTAGAGTAGGCCGTGTGCTCCCCATACCACAATCTAGTAAAAGTTGTGGGTCAGGTGAACTCCATGATACACTTTGGGGTTCTCTAAACCCTGGCCCATCACAATTCATTTTAGGAAGTGGCCCTACGCAATCAATGAAGACCCTTGTAAAAGGTTCCTCAAATGCTGGAATGGGTTTTAAGGGCGCTTATTTTATCACTGCTTGAGGTTTCCCTATCACTTGACATGTGTGACATGATTGACAAAATTTAACTACATCTTTATGTAGTCCAGGCCAATAAAAATATTTTTGGAGTTTAGCTTGAGTTTTGCTTACTCCCAAATGACCTCCCACTGGTACCTAATGGGCTCCTCACAACAACTCCTTTCTATACCCTACTGGCAATACCACTTGATGAACTTCTGTCCATTTTCATCCGCCTGCATATGTAAAGGTCTCCATTTTCTCATCAAGACATCATTTTTACGGTAATAGCATTCTGGGATACGCTCAGATTCCTCTTCCATGTATTCTTTCTGATACATCCATTTTATTTCTATATCTTTCTGTTGTAACTCCGCCAATTTTCCTGAACTAAAAATATCCGCCTCATCCTCCACCTGTTCTTTTCCAACCATCTGATCAAAAATCGTTTCTGATAATTGAACTTCAACTTTATCTTCACTCTTTGATTTCTCCTCTTGTCGTAACCTGTGACTTTGTGACCTTGTTACTACACAATCCGGAAAAATCCCAGGATATTCGTCCTGTAACACTTCAGTTGTCTGATTTTCCACTGGCTTATCAACCACAATAGGCATCACTCCCACCTGCGAACCACCTATATCATTACCCAAGATAAACTGTATTCCTGGACAAGATAGTTTCTCTATTACTCCTATTACCACTTCCCCACTCTTCATTGAACTTTCCAGCTTCATCTTATATAATGGAACACTACTCGTCTCACCCTGAATACCACATATTACCACCGGCAATATTCGTCACAAACTACTTAACTTCTCATCTCTTACCATCAAAGATTGACTAGCTCCCATATCTCTTAAAATTGTGACTTCTTTACCTACTCCTTCTGGTACACATGAATAAACTTTCCCAACACAAGTAAATTATTTTAAGAGATCTGGCACCTTTTATCAGTCACCTCTTGATCAGGCTGTACAATCTTTTGCATCTCTTTCACTTCACTTGGGCTTTCCTATTCCACTTTAACAAACCCCACTGACTTATCCTGTTTTATCACATCAGCCTTCCCAGCTTTCCTTCAACCACAATCACTGTGACTTTACATGGCCTAGTTCATTACAGTGAAAACATTTGAAACTTTTCATTTCTCTTCCAACCTCCAGGATTTCTTTTTTAATTTGAGGTACACTCTCCTTATTATCTCCTATCAGATCTCCTTCACCTCTACCACTTGAGTATTTCTCTTTTCCCCAGTTTCTATCCCTCAAAGGCTGAAACTGATGTCGGAAACCAATGTTTGATTTATGAACTAATTCATAATCATCTGCCATTTCTGCTGCTAATCTTGCAGTTTTAACCCTCTGCTCTTCCACATGAGTTCTCACTACATCAGGAATTGAATTTTTAAACTCCTCCAAAAGTATAATTTTTTTGAGAGCTTCATATGTTATGTCTATTTTCAAAGCCCTTATCCACCTATCAAAATTACTCTGATCCTTTCAAACACCATGTATGTTTGACCAGGTTCTTTCCTTACATTTCTAAACCTTTGTCTGTAGGCTTCAGGCACTTGTTCATATGCACCAAAGATGGATTTTTTCACCTCCTCATGCGTCCCAGATACCTCCTGTGATAGTGATGCAAACATTTCACGAGCCCTACCTACCAGCTTTGTTTAAATCAGTAATATTCACATGTCCTGTGGCCATTTCATTTGTTTAGCTACCTTCTCAAATGAAATGAAAACGGCTTCTACCTCCTTCTCATCAAACCTTGGCAATGCTTATTTAAATAGATCCCCACCAAGCCTTCGACTATGACTCTCTATTTCTTTATCCTCATCACGATCCTCAAACTATATGTTTCCCTTTACATCCGCCAATTTTAACTAACTGTCATGTTTCATGGCCATTTTCTGAAGTTCAAACTCTCTCTCTTTTTGCCTTTCCTCTCTATCTCTTTCTCTCTCTTTTTCTTTTTCCTCTCTATCTCTTTCTCTCGCTTTTACTTTTTTCTCGCTATCTCTTTTTCTCTCTTTTTCTTTATCCCTGATCTGTACCTCCCTTTCTCTTTCTTGTTGTTCTGCTGGGGCTATTCTTTCTTTTCCCCCCATTTCGCATTCAAACTGCTTTAATTCCTTTTCATGTTCAAGTTGTTTAGTCTGTAACTGAATTTTTTGCCATTTCTAAGGAGTCAGACTGTATCTCAGGCAATTTTAAATGCTCAGCTACTGTCGTAAGTACCTCTTCTTTTTGTATGCTGCCAGGTAACGTTAACTGCAATGTTTTTGCCAAATCTAAATGCCTGTTTTTAGTCTCAGTTCACAAGGTACTGCGTGTGACCTTCTCCACCCCAAAATACTTCCGAGCCTCTGAAAGAGCCATTGTCCACAACGCACTCCCTACTTACTGGAATGCCACATCTGAAAAGCAAACACAAATATGCTCACCCCTCACTGTCTTTATGTTCACTAAGCCAATCCAAACCCCCAATTTATTATGGGCCAGGGTTTAGAGAACACCAAAGTAGATAATGGAGTTCACTTGACCCACAACTTTTAATAGATTTTGGTTATCGGGAGCACAAAGGCCCACTTTACAGGTGTGATGCAACAGAGATCGAAAGTATTTTTAAACAAAAACAATGTTTATTCTATGAATCCAGTTATAATTTTATAAACACACAGTAAACATCTTATCAGCTACCAACACTGATTACCCCCCCCCCCCCATAGATACAGTACTCTATAGGTAACCCTTAGTAATTTTCCTAACAACATCCACAAGTCAAAGACCCTTTTTAACAAAGACAGGAGGTTTGCATTCCTTACACCAACAGGTATTACTTTAACATCATCAAGTTATCTGGAAACATTCTTTAGCAGGCAGAGAGAGAGAGAGAGACCAAAATACACCTCCTTGGTTTGAATGCAGCTCTCCAACAAAAAATGAAACTAAAACTCAGAGCGAAAAACAGCTTACAGCTCAAAACGAAAGTAAAAAGCAGAGCCATTGCCCAGCTCCACCCACAAAATGACATCACTGCAGCCACTTGAGAAGACAAACATTTTTTAAAGTGACATTCCCATGACACCTTCTAGAACCCCGATAACCATGATGTATCATCCCCCTGGGTCAATCACCATGTTCCTTTCTGCAAAGGCTATCCTTTTGTTAAGTAGTATGGCCACTGCCCTCACCCTCGTGTTGAAGTATGCCAGTCCCACCCAGCCTTTCCTTACCCTCAGTAGGTCCTCTCTTAAGTGGGTCTCGTGAAGAAAGACTATGTCAGCCCTCTGGCTTTTTAGATGGGTGAAGACTCTGGATCTTTTCACTGGTCCATTCACACCCCCTCTCCTCCTCTGGGGTCAGCCATACTTACCTCCCGGACATGCCCCTGCATCCCCTTTGTTCTTGGGCTGTCCAAGATGGCCACCACCAGCTTCCTCTTTCCAACCATCTCAATGTGTGACCTGTGTAACAAGTGTTCTACCCTTCCCCCTCCCCCTCTTATCAGCCACCCCCCGAGCACCTGAATATCCCCTTTCCTTTCCCCGTTTCCACCTACCTGCCCCTCCCTTCCCTTGCCTCTCATTTCCTGCCCCCCCCCTCCCCCAGCATGCTGCTTCGCCATACCCCCCACCAGCCGGGCACTCCCTCTCTCTTGGGAGACCCACCGAGCCCCCCCCCTTTTTACTCCCATACATCAGCTTCTCCACGAGTGTGATGGCTCTCCCCTGGAAAACGTAGCCTTTTAGTCCTAACCCGTACGAGTCCGCACCCCCCTACCCCCACACCTCTGGGTTCCTGGTCCCGTGCCATTTATGAACTGGCTGGAATACCTCCTCAAGTACAATTACCACTTTCCCCTTAGTTCATGCAAGTTCATAATTTTGTGTCCTCCCACATTATTTCATCCTGAGTCCGTTCTTCTGCACAAACCCGTCTGCTTCCTCCGCCATATTAAAGTAGTGCTCCCTGTCCTTGTGCGTGACCCATAGTATTGCTGGGTATAACATGCCAAATCGTTTGTTTTTAAAGAGTGCAGCCTTGGCCCCGTTAAACTCCACCCGGCACTTGACCAGGTCAGCTCCAATGTCCTGGGAAATGCGGATGTCGTGTACTTCCCACTTACATGACTGCATGTTCCATGCCCATCTCAGGACCTGTTCCTTATCTTGGTATTTGTGGAACTTTGCGATTATTGCCGTGGTAGTTCCCCTGATTTTGTTTTTTGTTGGAGCGACCTGTGGGCTCAGTACATTTCTGGGGGTTTAATGAAGACCTCTCCCTGACCAGCATCTTCTTTCCAAGCATCTTCAAGATAATGTCTGTTGAGCTCCTACCCTCTGCACCCTCTGGTAGCCTAATGATCCGAAGGTTCTGTCAATGGGACCTGTTCCCTTCGACAACCATCTTCCCCTTTAATATTTTCTGGGTCGCCACCAACCTTGTGGCCGCAGTCTCGAGTGATCCGCTTGTCCTGGTCGGTGACCGCTTTCTCCAGGACTCGAAATGTCGCTTCTTGACATTCCAATCCCCGCTCCACCCTATCCATCGCTCCCTTAATGGGGGCCAGCGCGGCCTCTATTTCCGACTTTATTGATAACACAAGATCCTTTTTTGCCGTCTCTGCACAATTGGAGCTCTGTGGAGATAAACTCCATCAGGTGTTCACATACACTGGGCTAAATCGCTGACTTTTAAAGCAGACCAAGGCAGGCCAGCACGGTTCAATTCCTGTACCAGCCTCCCTGAACAGGCGCCAGAATGTGGCGACTAGGGGCTTTTCACAGTAACTTCATTGAAGCCTACTCGTGACAATAAGCGATTTTCATTTCATTTCATTTTCAGTTCCTCCGTCGACGACTGTGTTGGCATTGGCGACCCTGCTGGGTCTGCTCTGTTCAGGTCTGCCTCGCCAGGCACGTCCCCCGTTCTGGGTTTGGGGTCTTTCTCTCTTTGTTTTCACTGGCCTTGCAGCCTGGCTGCTGGTTCGCCAGCATCTCAATTTTCCATGTATTTGGTGCCTTTTGACTGGCTAAAAAGATCCAATGAGAAGTTTCCAGGAGAGAGCCACCTTTGTACAATTGCTCAGTTCATGGCCACCACCAGAGGTCATGAGACCTAATGCTGGTGGAATGTTGATCATCCCAGGATATTGCTACATGATATCCTCAGAGCAACGGTCTAAGCCTAACCACCTTCAGTTGCTTCATGAATTTCTTCATAAAGTCAGCAGTGGGGATGTTAGCTAGATTGAACAGTGTTCAGTTCCATTCACAGCTCCACAGATAATTAAGCAATTTGTGTCTGCAAGTAGTAATAGCTGGATAATGTTAGGACTTGACTGATAAACGGCAAATAATGCTCACACCATACAAATACCACCTTCCTTTGACATTCAACAACATTGCCATTACCCTCCACTACCAATATCTTGGAGTTTACCATTGATTAAAAACGTAAGTGGACCAAGATATGTTAATATTGTGGCTACAAGAGTAGGTCAGACACTAGGAATTATGCAGTGAAAAATTCACCTCATGACTTACCATACTCTGTGCAACATCTACAAGGCACAAGTTAGGTGTGCGATGGAGTGCTTTCCAATATGCCGGATGAGGTCAACTCCAACAATACTCAAGCAGTTCAAAACCATCCCGCCATAATGCCCAACTTAATTGGTTTCTCGTTTCATAGAACTTACAGTGCAGAAGGAGGCCATTCGGCCCATCGAATCTGCACCAGCTCTTGGAAAGAGCACCCTACCCAAGGTCAACACCTCCACCCTATCCCCATAACCCAGGAACCCCACCCAACACTCAGGGCAATTTTGGACACGAAGGGCAATTTAGCATGGCCAATCCACCGAACCAGCACATCTTTGAACTGTGGGAGGAAACCGGAGCACCCGGAGGAAACCCACGCACACACGGGGAGGAAGAGCAGACTCCGCACAGACAGTGACCCAAGCCGGAATCGAACCTGGGACCCTGGAGCTGTGAAGCAATTGTGCTATCCACAATGCTACCGTGCTGCCCCTTACCATCTTAAGTATTCTGTCTCTCCACCGCTACAGAGTAGCATTAGCTTGTACCTGCTTGCACTGCAGAAACTTCCAGCACTTTCCAAAACACAATCTCTATCACCTAGAAAATCAAAAACAGCAGACTCATGAGAATATCATCACCTTTTAAGTTCCTTTCAAAGCCACACCATGTCCTGACTTGAAACTATCTCACTGCTCCTTCAGTTTCACCGGGTCAAAATCCTGGAACTCCTGGAAGGCCAAACGGTTCAAGAACGCAGCTCGTAGCTCAAGAGCAATTAGGGATAGGAATAAATGAGGATCTTGCCAACAATGCTCACATCCCATCACAGATTTTGAAAATTAATAGATTTCAACACAACATTGCTTGAAGGATGTTTGAAGTACGGTTTACAGTACTTTTCTAGTCATCTCATTGTAGAAAGGACATTAAAGTCTCATAAATCATGCAGTGCAGAAAAAAACCACAATATGATACCAACAATGGAAAACTAGAGCTGTGAAAGAATACAAATATATGTAAAAAAAATATGAATTATAAGCAGGAATAGGCCATTCGGCCCCTCGAGACTGTTCCACCAGTCAATATAATCATGGCTGATCTGATTGTGGTCTCAGTTCCATATTGTTCATCAAAATCTATGAACCTCTCTGCCTTAAAAATATTTGGGATAGTGGAGCTATTTATAGACGATCAGAGAGGTGATTTGATATAACTATTTTGAATTATACAGTATTTGGATAAACTGCACAGGAAAGGATTATTTCATTTGACTGGGAGCCAATGCAGAGAGTTCAACAATTTAAAACAAAGAGATTAAGGAGCGGGGTTTGGAGAAAAATATTTATGTAGAGCATTGTTAGAACTTGGAATTCCTTTTTTACAGGGATTGGTTGATGTGGGCACCATTCTATCGTTCAAAGGAAAACTAGGGAATTATCTCAAGTAGAGGCACTCAGGAAACTAGGAGATCAATATGAGACAGTGAGATTAGACACAGCATGGAGATGACAGGCTTACTGTCTTGTTTACTCCATGGAGTTGAGGATTTACAGCTGAATGTAGGATATCTAACATGAGAGGCACAATAGAAATTGCAGCACTTACAAGAACATCTTTAAACTTATCTTTACAGTGGCATTTCAAAATACCTCCAATAATTTTCCATCAAAGACCAAGAAATCTGTGGGTTGTGTATATGGGCCTTCCCACTGAAGAAATTTGTCTGAAACATTATGTAAAGTATGACATTAAGTGGGTTAGTTTCTTGAGCAAATACATCAAGTTCCATGTTCGAACAACTCTTGGAAATGTTTTGCATTTTTGCTCTGCTTTTTAATGTATTCTAAATAGTTCTGGCAGCTATATTTTTTATATTTATATATTTTTGAGCAAAACATTCAAAGCAATCAGCAACAAAAAATATAGGTGGCAATTTCTATGACTGTACCATTCTTCAAATCTGCGAGGAGAGTCTGAATAAAAATCTTGCATTCAAGCATATGTCATGCGAGAGTGCCTTTAAGAACTGGATGTTTAAGCAATGTACCTTTAAGAAAACAGTGATGCCATAGAGTGGGTGGAGCTCAGCTCAGTTCAGCCATTTTGCAGTTTAGTTTTGGAGTTGGAAAAAGCAGATTGTGTGTGTCTGTGTGTTTCCAGAGAGCTGCAGGAAGAAAGCAAGGTGCTGGAGCTGAAGTCAACCAAGTTAATATATCTCTGCCATTCTACAGAAAAAATATATATCCTTTAACCTGATGTGATACTGTTTAAAGGTGTTAAGTCTCTTGGAAGTTTGAAGGAACAGTTTAAGGAATTATTTACTGTTGCAATATTTTCTGAGTTATCTTTGAAGTCAGGGTTGTTAAGAGATCCAATGTTTATTTAAGATGTTAAGTTGAGTTCATGGAAAACCCACGTGTCCATAATTGTAATCCCACACCTAGGGGACAAGCCGTGTGCTAGGAAAAGCAACAAATACATTAAAGGGAGAGGTTGGTTGAACTCCATGATACATTTTGGGGTTCTGAAAACGCCTCACCCATAACACATATTTGAACAGAGCCTTTCAGTAACACTGAGTAACATTGTAGAGCTATTTGGTGAAGAAGGAAAGATATAAATTGATGAAATCTTTTCTTAAGGTTTTATACTTCTTGGCTCTCAGTATAAACATGTTAAACAGATGAGGTAGAATATCCGAGGCAAAGAACATTCCACCAAATGAGAAATGCTTATTTATTGCACAAAATAAGATAATTATTTATATAACTGTTGTCTGTGGGAATATCTGCTCATGTCTTCAAAAATGTTATCAAATAAAATTTAACAACAAGCACATTAGCACGTATTAGGACACATAACCAAAAGCGTGGTCAAAGATGGAGGTTTTTAGAAGTGCCTTAAAGGAGGAGACAGAGAGAGAGAGAGAGAGAGAGGGAGACAAGGGGCGGGATTCTCCAATGACTGATGGCGAAATCCCAAATCGTGATCGGGCGGCGAATCGGTTCCGACGCCAAAATCGCTGCAGGCGCCGATTTGACGCCAAATAGCAATTCTCCGTCACCTCAACAGCGGCGTCAATATGGTCCGTAACGCCCATACAGTAAACGTCCATACAGTAAACAACGTTTGCATGTCATTAGCGGGCCCGATCCAGTATTCTCTGGGCTCTCTGTGATTCTCCGGCTCTGACTGGCTGGGTTCCTGATAGCATGGTTCACTTGTGCTTTTAAAAATTGTGAAACCGGCATCATGGTTGCTGAGGGAGAGAGAGGGGATATGGAAAGTGTTCAACATCGTCATAGTTTGCTGACAGTTGTGCCGCTGGCTGCGGGGCTTCTGCCAGGGCCGGGGAGTAGCGGGGTTGGTCTTGAGGTGGGCAGTGGGTTCGGGATGGACGGGCACAGAATACTATTGCCACAGCCGGCAAGGCATTTGTCAGCCTCCCAAGTGTCAATCATGGAGCCACTGAATTCTGCATCGTTTTTTATTGGAATCGATTGTGTTCCACCTGGCGCCAGTGCTAGCCCCTCCACAGCCACTGATTCGGTCCAAGTTCAGCACCAGTTTTGCTGTCGTGAAAGTCCACAAATTCTGCCCCAGCAGCATCACTTAAGGCTGGATTCTCCCATCGCTGCATGCCCTGTTTCGACGGCAGCGCACTCACGCCCTCGGATTTCCCAACGGCGTGGAGGTGCCCACAAGGGGAAACCCATTTGCTGGCTGCTGTGACGGAAAATGCTGCTGCTGGCGGGCGTACGTCGTCCCTCACCTTTCAAATAAGCACTCTAAACTTTCCCAGTTCTGATAAAAGGTCATTAAGTTGAAATGCTGTATTTCGCTGTCCAGAGATTCTACTTGCCCGGCTGAGCATATCCAGCATTATCTGGTGGTATTTCAGATTTCAAGCATCTGCAGTGTTCTGCGTTTTGAGTAGAGATGTTATATGTCCACAGGGGCCAGGAGGCACTCAGGACAGACTTTGTAATAAAAATGCCAACAGATGGCCACACAAGTGTAGCCCTGAGAAACTGGATAAAGTATCGAAAGAAGTTCAATGAGCCCGACATGAGTGATCAAGATGAGTGAATATGTCTTCAAATGCCACATCCCACCATGACTTGTCCCAGCCACTGCTTAGTTCACTGTGCTCCCATCAGTCAATGTCCAGCAATCACTATCAATCACAACTCAGATCTAACATTCATAGCTTTACCTCACTCTCATGCACTTAGCAATGGTGCTAGCCTTCCACACACAACTGGCAATTTGCATACATTATCTACTCAACCGTAACAGGTACATCACCCAAACAGGTTGCACCATACTCACACCTCCAACAATTAGAGGACCAGGTCACACATTACCAGTGTTATGATACCCTGGGCTAGGTCCCAGTCAGTTCTAGCCCACCTTGACCTGGAGTCTGAACACAATTAAATTAACAAATAATTCTTAGAAAAATAACCAAAGTCCTTGGCCGCCCAATAATTACAGTCACCAGGTTTGTAAATTTAAACACAATTCCTTTTTATAAATAATAAGAACTATAATGAAATAAGCAGCAAATGCAACTCGTTAACTATCATCTAATACCTAACCCCCCACTTTAACTTGCCCTCCCACGCTCTACACACACACGCAAGACAGACAAACACAGAGGGGAATAGAGCGGTGAAAATAAGAAGTAAAAGGAAACAAGTCTTTGTTTCAGGTGGTTATCTTTAAGCAGAACTTCCTTCAAAGTAAGCTTTGAATACGGCAGAGTACGGCCCTTTGGCCAATTCATTGGTCACAAGCCAAACAATCAAACCAAGTCCCACTCCATCTTTCCGATGCCAAAAAGTCTGGGTCTTGCTGTCCAAAGCTAGCAGCACCATCTACTATGTTGCAATTCTTGAATTCCTCATTCTTTTTGCTGCTTAACTGAAATATGCATGTTCATTAAGCATCCATGGATCAAAAATAATAATAGCAAAAATAAAGAAAGGGGAACTAAGAGAATCAAGAGGAAGGACGCTTACATCAGAGGCAGCAACACCTTACTGGCAAGAACAGGCATGGCTGTATGCCTTTACCCCGATGAAAGAAATGGTGGCCGCCATTATTGGCGTGATCATGCAGAAACCGGTGTGGCAGCCACTGGGATAGTGCTACAGAAGTGTACTAGGGCAACAAAAGCACCCAGATGACAGGCACTAAAAGAATGCACAAAGTTAATGAGTGGATGTTTTCATGCAATATCACATGCATAGGATTGGAATGTTTATGTTTCAGTTTTTGCACCATGTCTAAGTGGGTTATGTGGTGCTTCCACGCTACTGAAGTATGTTACTTTCACCCGCTGCATACCATTTTAAGAATTGCATGAGACAATAAAGCATGCACAATGATCAAAGTACACTCATGTTCTGGTTTTTGTCTCACCATTTTGTTAACAAACACATAAAAAGATTAAAGAAAGGTACACATGTACATACCATGAAAGTATGAATATTATTATATGCCCAACAGTGTGCATTGTTTATTTTTATTTACTAATTAGAAATGCACTGAACTAGATATACGTCTCTAATTATCCACAGGGGAATAGTGGCCAACACATTGGAAAATCTTTGGGTCAAGCAATGCACAATGAACCAATCAAAAACCACAATTATAAAGCAAGCAACATCAGCTTGATAAAAAAAATGTTATTCACTTGAAAATTAGCAGTAGAAAATCAGCAACCATCGCAAATGGTTATTTTAACATTCCTTTTAATAGTCATAATAATAATAATCTTTAGTGTCACAAATAGGCTTACATTAAAACTGCAATGAAGTTACTGTGAAAAGCCCCTAGTTGCCACATTCCAGCACCCGTTCGGGTGCACTGAAGGAGAATTCAGAATGTCCAATTCACCTAACAGCATGTCTTTCAGGACTTGTGGGGGGAAACCAGAGCACCCGGAGGAAACCCACGCAGACACGGGGAGAATGTGCAGACTACACACAGTCAGTGACCCAAGTCGGGAATTGAACCTGGGATCCTGGTGATGTGAAGCAACAGTGCTAACCACTGTGCGGCCATGCTGCCCACTACCATGCCACCCATGTTCGTTCTTCATCCACCTCAATAGAAAATGTTCAATGATTGTGAGGAAAAAAAAACTAGCCAAAAAACTTACCACCCCATCTTCCAATATCCAAAACGACCGCATCGCATAGGAGCTATGGGGTTGCCTTTTGCTTTTCTGATCTCGGGAGTCAGATCTTTCAGCTGGACCTTTATCAGGCATCTGTGCACTGGAGTCTGCAGAGCCAGTCTGCATCTGGCATGTGTAACAAAGGAGAGGAATTTGCTTTTTTAAAATTTGTTTTTAAATGAATAAATCTGTACTAACAGTGGCAGTAGCCAGCTGTGTCTCTGGAATGTCAGCATTCAATTTCCCATGTTCTGTGACAAACGAAGGTCTGCCAATAGTCTATGCACACATGGCTGCACACATGCTATCTGCCCTCATCAACTTATTTAATGTGAATTCTTGACCTAATGTTTTGTACCTACATCAGGCTACACAAAACACAGCATGCTGTTTCTTTCCGTGGAACCTTCTGTAATATGCATTCATTTCAGTGTTAACAATCTAAAATTACATTGTTCTCTGTTGTCTGTTAAATACTAATCACAAAGGGCATAAAATTTATTAGATCACTATTTAATGTGATGTGTCAACTCAGATCTGCAAAAGACAATCTTCAAAAAAGAGACTGCAAAATGTGAAAGGAAATTCCCTATAATCAATGGACTTTTGAATGATCTTTGAGTTCTATTCACACTTCTTTGTACAAAAGGCAACCACAAAGATAAGCTTATGTCCGCATAATATACTGCGCCCCTATGGACAGGTGCTGCAAGCACTGCAAACATTTCGGTCAGTTCTGCACTCCTGTGCTTCCAGTGAGGAAGCAGCACTTGATGGGAAAGAAGGTTTCAATAGGACTGTGAATCTCACCCTTATTCTCCGGCCTGCCTTCTTTTTAAGTGTGGTCATCCACTGGGAGCACAGGAATGAGCCTGCTAAGAGTAATTTGGCTTTGTGTTATTGTGTAAAATTGGCGAGAGCAATCCAGCTGTATGTCTCTCCTGAAAATAGGAGGTTGAATCAAAATTGTTTATCTTATGCCACCATCCAGAGTTGACAGCATTGCACTGTCTTTAAACAGTCAATTTAATTTTAACACAGTTTCTGAGCAATTTAGTTAACAGAGAATGCAAGATTATTGCACTGGGAATAATACCAATCCATCTGTTTCTGTGTATTATTTTAATTTGAAACTGAATATGTACAGTCTCCAACAGTGAGTCTTTGAGGATAAGAGAAGAATGCAATTTCTCCACCTCGTCTTTCTTCAAGCGCATTCCTGCTCCCTGACACCATATCCACTGAACCTTCGATTAACCCATTTGCGCTCCAGGATACCATTATTGAAAATTGGCTAGTTTGTTGTTACCTCCATTGAGTCCAATCCCAGTTTCTCCTGCCCAAGTACTCGCTTATCCCTAAAATGCTCCAAGCCACAAGCAGATAGCCCCAAGTTTCCCCATAGGCAGCCACTCATAAGAGATCACATGCATCACTCCCAACATTCATTCAAAGCCCTGTCCCGAATACTTGCATGGCAAAGACCCTCTGAATGATCTCAAGTCCCTGGCATCTAGTTACAATCATCATCAGGTGCAGGTGCGATGGGCCGAAGGGCCTTGTCGACCTCTATGACTTTACAGCATGCCATTAGAAAGGCAAAAGGTATATAATATTCCCTTAGAATAATGATTAATCCTGGAATTTTCAAGCCGCTCTGCGGTGGGTTTTCCTGTGGATGTGGCAAGACATTGGCCGCCGCCGGCTGTTACGTGGCCTCCTTTTGCACTGTAGGGATTCTATGGAAATGTAACAACTCTGTGCCATTTCTAATGGCATCTTGTTTTTTTAAATTGCAGAATTTTAATCTGGCAAGAACCTAACATTTACAAAAGCTTCTGGTCTACAATATTAGCACATTCAACATCATTAGACTTTAATTCCAGATTTTCTGTTGAATTCAAATTCCACCATCTGCAGTGGCAGGATTCGAACCCGGGTCCTCAGAGCATTACCCTGGGTCTCTGGCTTACTTGTCCAGCGACAATACCACTGCGCCACTGCCTCCCCTACTGTATTTCTAATCCTTTTGGCTTTGCCGACAAGCCATTTCTCAGAGTTTTGAGCTGATATACTTGTTTCGTAGAACTTTGAGTCTGTCGAAAACCCACACACACCGTTTGTTATCTGCATTTCCAATTCAATTGCCATCCTACTGGACAGAAACTGAGGTCCTCAGTACACTGGTAGACAGAGTGCTTTCTCCTGTGGAGGCAAACCTGTCGGTGAAGCAGGCAGCACAGCACATTTAGGGGATCTTACAGAAAACTGGTCACTGCGATTCCACTTAATCTGGGGAACAGGTTTATTCACCTTTATCAAAGTAAAGCTGCATCTCTAGCCTTGAAAAACTCATGTTGGATACACATGGGGTTGAGAGCGGACTTATTCATGGCTGTAAAACAGGATGAATTATTTTAGCTTTCCATTATATCACACGTCGAATATTAACTTGTGCTGAAATAAGTGAGGCTGAAAAGAAGCAGAGTGTATAACGGGTGACAAAAGTGCAGCTCTTTCCGAAACCTTCAAACTCTTCTCTCATCCTTAATACCGAAAACAGTCCTTATCCTGGTGACCTGTGGGGGGCCACCTTAGAAAAAGACAATGCTGTGAAATATTGCAATGACAAATGGGGAAGTTGTCCATAAACGTCCACTGGGATTTTAATTGTGATTATTTGTTTTGTCTGAAAGTTGTGCAAAACTGTCGCTGTGGACAGAAAGAAATGAAGTTCAGCAACTCCACTGTACTGTCAGCTGTTACTGCATTTCAGTTCAGGTGCTATGTAATTATATTAAACATATAAAATCTCACCACGTAAATGATCTCTGTTTTAGTAGATTCGCTGTAAGGAATTGTGATAATGGCCAGTGTCTGTGTCACCCGATGCAGTTCAAATCATGGAAATAGTTGTGCACTGTCAAACATCGGTCCATCTGGTCAATTGATGCAATCCTCATGGCTTCCATACAATGGAGTTTGAGGTTGCTGTTCACTGACATAAGCCACTGGATATATGCAAGTTCTCCCTTTCATTAATTCATTTCTGGTGATTGTCTGGCAAGCCTGAGCATTTAGGGCTCAAATAACTCATTGCTCCAGCTCCTCCGGTCACAGATGCCCTCTCTCCCAATGTTGCCGCTCCCCCATGGACAAAATCTATGATTGTAGGAGCAATGAGGGCAGGAGAGAGGATAATCTATGATTGGATGAGCTGGAGCAGTTAATCTGGCCATTCCCACTGGCCACCATGCAAGAGTCTTTCAGCTGCGCTGAAGGATTTTTGACTTCATCTTGCGGAGGCCAAGAAGAGGAAGCAGAATTTTTTTTTAAAAACAGGAGGAAGCCTCCTCTACTAACAAGGCTGGAGCAGGCCTGGGGGAGCTGTTAACAAAGCTGGACTTGACTGTTGACCAGTTCGCAGCCCGAGCCACTTCCGGGGAATTGAAACTGAGTTGCAGCAAGGAGACACTCTTTCTTTTCTATACAGAACAGGTAGTCAAAATATGGGTTGCAATTATTGAATCTCTCCCCCAAATTTGAATTTACTGTCACCATGCATGCATAGTACAATGTACAGAACATGTTAATGAGGCAGTCATTAAATCATTGTTATCGTCTGCACAGTGTTAGAAATATCTAATGGATATTTTCCTGTCAAATTAACAATATTGCACAATATTGTCAAATTAAAATTTGTGCTCTCTGGTTTGTTTAACAGTCACTGTGGCATTAAAGGGACACATACAATATATCATTGCTGCTCCTAAGATTAATGGCATGCTACATAAATATTAGATGATATTTGTTACCAGATGCCCATAATGGGGGCTATCATTTTTCTCAGACCTTTCAGAGATTGTTTGCTAAATCTTGAAAGGGGAAAATGCAGGGTGAAGGTTCAAGGGCAGGGAAGGGATAAGGGGCCCAGGGCCCAGGAACAGGAGAAGCACCCAGGAAAATGATTTCTCTCCCTGGTCTAGTCTATATTCTCCATAATTAACAAGAATAAGAATTCTCTAACCCGGAGGACTGTTGCTGCTTAGTCAGAGTACATGCAAATGAGAGGTCAATTGATTTTTGTGTAAAAGGAGAATGAAACTGGGTGAGTGTGGGCTGGTACATGATCAAACATGATTTTGTTGAATGGCAGGTCAGGCTGAAGGGCTACATGGCCTACTTCTCCTATTTCTTGTTCACATGCGAGAGTGAGAGAAAGAGATCGAAAAACCAAGTAATATAGGACAGGCAATACATCCAGTGATGGAAGGAATTGGAACAGCTAAGAACAAAATAATTACAGGGAAAGGCAGATTTTTCTCCCTCTATAACATCAGGTTCACATAACAATTTCCTTCTTATGTTCTGTCACTAAATAAACAATTAATTACTATTTATTAATTACTATCAATTAATTACTATGTGGTGAACTTATTGCTGCTACAATTCACCACTGTATTATATTGTATTATGTTGATGCCCTTGTGGGCTCCGCCCCCACGGGGATGGTATATAGATCTGCAGCCTGTAGGCGGCACTCAGTACAGAGCAGTCGCAGGCAGGCACAAATCTAGCTTATTAAAACCACTGTTCACTTCTACTAATCGTCTCGTGTGAATTGATGGTCGCATCATACTATCGATGAGTTCACATAACAATTTCCTTCTTATGTTCTGTTACTAAATAAACAATTAATTACTATTCTTTGCTGAATTGGCTGATAGTTCTCAAATCTAAACATTTTTAGATAAATACATATATCCCTCTTTTTGTCATGTCTTGCAACAGCTTAAACTGGCAGATTTGTGAAAATGTAGCACGTGATTAGATGAGCTGAGCCTTTTGCATTGCCAGAGCCAGTAATCCAATCATCAGATTGGATATTTTGAATCTAAGAATGAGGTTTCTGATTCCAGATTCACTTGCTACAAGGTAGGGAAGAAATGTTGAATAAATTATTAGGCTGGAGTACAAGATCTGTCAACTGGTTATTTTTATTCATAGCTGATCCAAATATAATTCATATCTAGCATAACTCACCCTCATCAGGGTTACTACATATACAATTATTAAGATTCATTTTCCATCTAGCATTCAGGTCCGAGGAAGATCAGTAGAAAAGATTAACATTATCAATTAATGAATACTCATTCTATAAGTTTTCAGTTCTATAAAGAAAAATTACTACACTTTATAGTCAGATTTTTAAGTTATTGAGCTTCGCCAAATACCCAGGCTCTTAGTGAACTGTGGAAAATGTTTCATATGTATACACTTTCTTTGTGGCAATGATTTTATGCTAACATATACAATGTTAAAATTACATGCAAGTAATTTTCCTATGTCAACAATCACCAGTCACAATTTGCTGCAGGCTTTAGCCTCAAGTTGGCAGCATGGCCCAAGTTGCCGATATCAACTCAACACTTGTCTCTTTTATCAGATGATTTCTCACATCCCTTTCCATTACCCATCCCTACCTGCTCTCCTCACCCATCGCCCCCACTGCCCAAGGAGAGTCAGGTAAATTATTTCAGAATATTAAATGTCACATTTCTAGCAATAAAACTCCTGCCCTGTTGCAATGTTCCACAGTGCTCTCCCTGTGCTTGGGTCTTAGAAAATTCTCCTTTTCCCTCTGGTCCCTGCTACTCACCTTAATTTTGCCCCTGCTTCTCTCCCTGTCCCTGAACCCAGTGCCATGCGCGCGACAGGGTTCACTCACTCGCCACCATGAAGCTATTATCTTCACCAGTTTCTCAGCTCTGGCCAGCCTGTACTTCACAAATGTTCATAGCACTTGGCACTTTGGTTGTTTTGGCCTTTACTTTCCTTCTTAACATGCTGTCCCCACGAGTGAATCAGTGATCTTCAAATCTTAACTTCTTCCTCCACTCTGCAGGTTTTCCAAATGGTCAGCAATTCTGGGTCCCAAAACATCATTTGAACGACTTCCCTGACCCTTTTAAGTGCAGAGATACAGACTCTCTACACATTTGACAGCAATGGGAAAGGGGTGAAGAGGCTAAGGATGGGAGGAGCAAGGGTAGGAGATAGGAGCTGAAGGATAGAATGTGGGCCTCACAATATTAACTTATCGCAGTGTCCTTGTTTACTTTCACAGGCTTGCATTTCTGTTGCCAGTTTTTTTGGAAAGGCAGCAATACAAACCTGACAAGAAGAGGCACTAATTTCCCAAAGTCATTTTAAATTCATGCTTAAATATTTGTGGCAATAATGATAGCACCAGGCCATAATTTTGAAAGATATGTAAATGCAACCTCTTAATAATCAGAATTATTTCAAAATTAAACATTTACATTTGAACAAGGAGGATGAGTTATTCAGTCCTTCAAGCATACTGCACCATTTAATAGGCTCAAGGCTGATCTGACAGTCACATTAAATCTGCACTCCACCAACTCCCGACAGCCTATCATCCCCTTGCTTACCAAGAATTTATTACCCTCTGCCTTAAAAATATTCTAAGATTTTGGGAGGGATTCTCCGGCCTCCGACGCCAAAATCGCGTTCGGCGATCGGCGCGAGAATCCACATTGGCGCCGAAATCAGGGGGGGCACTTCTTTTACAATGCTCCACCCACTCCAAAACGTTACCCGAGGCCCTCCCCCGATGCTCCACCCCCGATGGGCCGAGTTCCCGATGGCATCAGTCGCGTGTGGTATTTTTTTCCGGGAACTCGGCGCGGCAGCGGACTATGTCCAGCACTACACAGTTAGTTGGGGGGGGGGAGCCGATCCACGGGCAGAAGGGGCTTTGGCAGAGGCTGATAGCACTGGTGGGGGTGTGGTGAACCTTGCCAAAGGGGATCACTATTTGGCAGGCCAGGTTCGCGCGCAGCGGGGCCATGCGCGGCCACGGACCCGGCAATTCTCCGGCCATATCCGCAGCTACAGCCGAGTCTCTACTCTGCGTGCCTGCTAGCCACCCCCCACCAGACTGTGGATCAGTGGCCGTTTTGCACCTTTTTTTGGTCGTAAAACACCACCATGCCAGCGGTCAGCATTTAGCCTCAAAATCAGAGAATCCAGCCCTTTGTTTGCACAGCCTTTTCAGGAAGAGAGTACCAAAGACTTACAACCCCTGTGGGAAAGAATATTGCCTCATCTCCGTTTTAAATTGATGACCCCCTTATTATTTTTTTTAAATATATTTTTATTAGGGTATTTACAATTTTTCTAATAATAACAGCGACATAAACATGGCACAATAAACATTTCCACCCCCATCACAATCTTCACCCCACCCAACAATAAAACAACAGTCTGGCCCTCCCCCCCCCTTCTTTTTTTGGAATTCTGCTTCCGCCGACATTTTCATTTTCCCCATGAAAGTCAACGTACGGCTGCCACCTCCGGGTGAACCCTAGCATTGACCTTCTTAAGGCGAACTTTATTTTCTCGAGACTAAGAAACCCAGCCATGTCACTAACCCAGGTCTCTACACTCGGGGGCTTCGAGTCCCTTCACATTAATAAGATTCGGCTCCAGGCTACCAGGGAGGCAAAGGCCAAGATGTCGGCCTCTTTTGCCTCCTGACTCCCGGCTCTTCTGACACTCCAAAATTCGCCACCTCCGTACTCGGCACCACCCGTGTTTTGAACACCGTGGACATCGCCTTAGCGAAACCCTGCCAAGGCCCTCTGAGCTCCGGGCATGCCCAAAACATGTGGACATGATTTGCTGGACTTCCCGCGCACCTCGCACGCCTGTCCTCTACACCGAAAAACCTGCTCATCGGGCCACCATCATGTGTGCCCGGTGGACTACCTTGAATTGTATCAGGCTAAGCTTGGGACATGATGAGGATGTGTTAATCCTGCTTAGAGCATCCGCCCACAGACCCGCCTCTCCCCCAGCTCATCATCCCACTTGCCCTTTAGCTCCCCCACTTGTGTTTCCTCCGATTCCATAAGTTCTTGGTAGATGTCTGATACCTTCCCCTCTCCAACCCATGTCCTGGAGACTACCCCGTGGCGGCAGCAGGGGGAAGGCCGGAACCTGCCTTCTCAAAAAGTCTCGTACCTGCAGACACCTAAACCCATTCCCTGCTGGCAATTCAAATTTATCCTCCAAGGCTTTAAAGCTGGGGAAGCTCCCGTCTATAAATAGACCTCCCGTCCTCCAAATTCCTGCCCCCTGCCATCTCCAGATCCCACCATCCAGCCTACTTGGTACAAACCGATGGTTATTATAAATCGGCGTCCAAACCGATGCTCCCTCCACTCTCTTACATCTCCTCCACAGCCCCCAGATGCTCAGAGGCGCCACCACCACTGGAATAGTGGAGTATCGGGCCGGCGAGAATGGCAGAGGTGCCGTTATCAGTGTTCCCAAACTTGTGTCTTTACGTGATGGCGCCTCCATTTGCTCCCACACCAATCCCCCCCCCCCACACTACCCACTTCCTAATCATGGCTATATTAGCCGCCCAGTAGTAATTGCAAAAGTTCAGCAGCGCCAACCCACCCTCCCCCCGACTGCACTCCAGCAACACTTTCTTCACTCGCGGGGTTTTACCCGCCCACACAACGCCCGAGATAGCCTTATTCACCTGTTTAAAAAAGGCCCCCGGGATGAAAATGGGGAGGCACTGAAAGAGAAACAGCAATTTGGGGACAACCATCTATACCCGCCAGTCATAGCGGGAGCATGTCGCATCTCTTAAAGTCCTCTTTCATTTGTTCTACAAGCCGGGATAGTTTTAACTTGTGCAGTGCCTCCCATTCCCGAGCCACCTGGATTCCCAAATATCGAAAGCTCCTTCCTACCATTTCAAACTGCAGCTCTCCCAGACTCTTCTACTGCCCTCTAGCCTGGATCACGAACATCTCGCTTTTCCCCATGTTCAATTTATACCCCGAAAAATTACAAAATTCCCCTAAGATCCACATAACTTCCCCCATCCCCTCCAACGGGTCTGAGATATACAAGAGCAAGTCATCTGCGTAAAGCGAAAGCCGGTGCTCCACGCCCCCCCACCCCGAACCAGCCCTTTCCATTACCAAGAGGCTCTTAATGCCCTGGCCAGTGGCTTTATGGCCAGAGCGAACAGTAGCGGGGAGAGGGGACACCCTTGCCTCGTCCCTCGGTGTAGTTTAAAATAATCCGACCTCAACCGGTTCGTACGCACACTCGCTACTGGTGCCTGATAGAGCAACTGCACCCAGTCAATGAAGCCCTCACCAAACGCAAACCTTCCCAGCATCTCCCACAGGTAATCCGACTCCACCCGATCAAAAGCCTTCTCCGCATCATCACGACCACCACCTCCATCTCCCCTCCCTCTGAGGGCATTATAATAACATTTAGGAGCCTTCGAACATTGGCCGTGAGTTGCCTGCCCTTTACAAGCCCCATCTGGTCGTCTCCTATCACCCCCAGGACACAATCCTCTAACCTTGTTGCCAATATCTTAGCCAGCAGTTTGGCGTCCACATTTAGTAAAGAAATTGGCCTGTATGACCCGCATTGCTCCAGATCCTTTTCCCGTTTCAGGATCAATGAAAGCGAGACCTGTGACATTGTTGGGGGAGGACTCCCTTCTCTCTTGCTCCATTAATTCCCTCACAAGCAGTGGGCTCAATAACTCCAAAAATGTCTTATAAAATTCCACTGGGTAGCTGTCCGGCCCCGGGGCCTTGCCAGATTGCATGCCCTCCAACCCCTCCATTATTTCTTCAATTTCAATTGGGGCTCACAGTACTTCCACCAGATCCTCCTCCACCCTCGGGAACATCAACTGACCCAAGAACTGCCTCATCCACTCCACCCCAGCCAGGGATTCTGACTCGTATAATTTATTGTAAAAGTCCTTAAACACCCCATTCACCCCCACTGGGTCCAGGACCGTGATCCCACCTCTACTCTTTACTCTCCCTATCTGCTGGCCGCCTCCCTTTTTCTGAGCTGGTGCGCTAACATTCAGCTTGCCTTTTCCTCATACTCATAAATCGCCCCCCTTGCCTTCCTCAGTTCTTCCACCGCCGTCCCTGGAGTCAACAGCCCAAATTCCACCTGTAACCTCCGCCGCTCCTTCAGTAGCCTCGCGTCCGGGGCCTCCGAGTATCCCCTGTCCACCTGGATAATCTCCCCCACTAGCCTATCCCTCTCAGCTCGTTGCACCTTTTCTCTGTGGGCCTGTATTGAGATTATTTCCCCTCTGATTACTGCCTTCAATGCTTCCCAGACCGTTGCTGCAGAGACCTCCCCCATATCATTTGTTTCCAGGTAGTTCTGGATGGACTTGTTCACCTGCCCACAGACTTTTTTGTCTGCTGACAATTCCACATCCAGCCTCCATAGCGGGCGTTGTCCTCTCTCCAAACTAACCCACAGATCCACCCAATGTGAGGCATGATCCGATACTGCGATTGCTGAGTACTCAGTTCCTCCCCTGTCAGCAAAGCAGCTCCCCCCCCCGCCCATTCCACCCTGGTAACAGAACCAGAAACTCAACCCCCCCCATATCAAGCTCAAGCTCATCACCTGCTCACCCCCCACTGTGCTTCCGTGAGCCAGCTGAACCAGCTGACCTGATAACTACTGCCCAGGGCACCAAACTGACTGTCTCTCCATTGTTCTCTCCCCTTCCCCCCTGCTTAGACATACATAGTCAAAGCATCACATTCCCCAGCAAACAAACAGTAGAAAAAACAGTGGAAAAACAACCACAGAAACTGCTCCCCCCCCCATCCAGCTCCCAATAAAACAAAGTTAACTTTTGATGCCGAAACAGCCCCATATTGCACATAACACTACTTATTTAAACCAGCACCAAAGTGATTATCAACAAATCACCATTGCAATACTCTCCCCAAAGCTCCAGTGTCTTTAGGTCACATCCAGTCTTTTTTCCTTGATGAAAGTCAATGCATTGTCCAGTGTTTCAAATTAGAATTCCCGGTCCTCATATGTGACCCACAGACGCGCTGGGTACAGCATCCCGAACTTCACCCCCTTCTTAAAGATGGCCGATTTTGCCCGATTAAACCCGGCTCGCCTCTTGGCCACTCCGCGCCCAGGTCTTGATAAATGCGCAGCTCACAATTCTCCCACCTGCTGCTCCGCTCTTTCTTGGCCCACCACCGAATTTGTTCCGCATCCAGGAACCGGTGCATACCTACCACCATCGCCCTCGCTGGCTCGTTCGCTCGGGGCTTCTTCGCGAGGGCTCTATGCGCTCTATCCACTACCTGGGGCCGTGGGACGCCTCAGCCCCCATCACGTCTCCAACATGTTCGTCACATAGGCCCTCACATCCGATCCCTCACTGCCCTCCGGGAGGCCGACGATTCTCAGGTTCTGCCTCCTGGATCTGTTCTTCAGCTTCTCCTGCATTTTTTTCTGGCGGCCATTCATCATCTCCACCTTGTTCTCCAACATGGTTTTGTATTCCTCGTGCTCGGACACCTTTTTCTTCACCTCCTGGATCGCACGTCCGTGGATTTCTTGATTCTGCACCGCCTGATCAATCGAAGCCTTGATCGGGTCCAATGTGTCCTTCTTAAGGTTGGCGAAGCATTCTTCAAAAAACTTCACCAGCTGCTCCGTCGGCCACTGTGCCGTCTCCCCGCCGCGGCCCTGCTTCTCCGCCATGTCTTCCCGCGTTGCCAGCTCTGCTCGCGTCTTTCTTGTAAAACTTTGTCTTCTCACACTTCTGGTCCAATTCTCCATGCACTGGAGGGGGACTTCTCCTCAGCGTCTCACTCTCCACCGATTCATCCAATAAAACCCGGAAAAAAATGGGAGATAAAGGTCCAAAAGTCCATCACAGGCGAGAGTTATCAAATGGGCGACCTACTCCTCCATGGCCGCCACCGGACATCCGATGACCCCTTATTCTTAAACAGCGATCCCTAGTTTTAGACTCTCCCACAAGAGACATCACCCTGTCAAGACCCATCAGCATCTTAAAGCGTTCAATTAAAGCGTTTTTCTTCTAAACTCCAGCGGACACAAACCAAGCCTGTCCAAACTTTCCGCACAAGATAACTCACCCATTCCAGATATTAGTCCAGTAAACCGATACTGTAAACAGTATTTCAGATGTGGTCTCACTCGTGACCACTACAACTGAAGCATAACCTCCCTAAATGTGTATGCAATTCTCCTCCCAATAAATGATAACAATCTATTGGCTTTCTTAATTACTTGTTGAACCTGTAAATGTGCCTTTTATCATTCAGGGACTAAGACACCCTGATGCCTTTGCACTTCAGTGGTGGATTCTTGGTCCCGCCGCGCCAGATTTCTGGTTCAGCACGCCGGCGGGATGCTCCATTTCACCGGCTGGTCAATAGGGTTTCCCATTGTGGGGCAGCCCCACGTCGGTGGGAAACCCCCGGCAAAACGGAGCATCCCGCCGACGGAGAATCCAGCCCCAGATCTCTGCAATCTCTCACCATTTGGAAAGTAAGTTCCTTTTTCTTTTTTGTTACGACACCCTGGGCTAGTACCCGACCGATTCTAGCCCCACAGATTCCAGAATGCCAACAAAAGTGAATTAACCAATAATTCTTATAACGTTTCTGAGATCGTTGGCCCTTGACTGCTCCAATTACTTGCAGGTACCAGATTTGTAAATGAAAAACAACTGTTTATTTATAAATAGAGAAAAGACATAAGAACATAAGAACTAGGAGCAGGAGACGGCCATCTGGCCCCTCGAGCCTGCTCCACCATTCAATGAGATCATGGCTGATCTTTTGTGGACTCAGCTCCACTTTCCGGCCCGAACACCATAACCCTTAATCCCTTTATTCTTCAATACTTATGCAATACTTATGCAATACTTATAATAGAAAAGTGGCCAGCTAATCTATGACACCCTTCTTTGACCACCCACTACATAAACACACCCAAGACAGACACACACAGGAGGAGCGGAGGTCAAAATAAGAGGACTAATATGAAATCATAGAATCATAGAATTTACAGTGCAAAAGGAGGCATTTAGCCCGAGTCTGCACTGGCCCTTGGAAAGAGCATCCTACACATCTTTGGACTGTGGGAGGAAACAGGAGCACCCAGAGTAAACCCACGCAGACATGAGGAGAACGTGCAGACTCCACGCAGACAGTGAGGTAAGCCAAGAATCGAACTTGAGACCCAGGAGCAGTGAAGGAACAGTGCTAACCACCGTGCTACCGTGCCATGGATGATGAGTTTCCTTGCTTCGGATGTTGAAATCTTTGCAGGCTGTCCTCCCAGGAAGCCACTTAGGATTGCTAATGAGGATCCTCTGGCAGGTGCATTCAGTCGGAATTCTCAAGCTGTAGGATTTCCCCTGGGGAGTCACTTTCACTTTTATTATCTGGGCTTTCACTCAAAAGAACAGCCTCAGGCTTGTTTAATTCTTCTTTATTTTCAGATCCACCAGAATGACCAACAGTTTGTCTGAGATAAGAACAGAGGGTGGGATTCTAAGTTTTTGAGACTAAGTGTTGACGCCAGCAGAGCACTTGTGAACTTTCACGATAGAAAATTCAGCGCAACACCTGCACCAATTCTGATACCACTAATGGGCTAGCACTGGAGCCACATGGAACACAATCAATTCCACTAAAAATGGAGCTGGATTCGCTGGGTCCGTAATTGACACTCAAGGCTGACGAGTGCCGCACACAAACAATTCTCCCTCCACACACACAAGATGGCTTTAAGGAGAGCGATCAAGATTCAGAGACGATGAGCTGGATAACTTCCTGGAAGCAGTGGAGGAGAGGAGACCCTATACCACTACCCGGGAGGAAGGATGCCAGGTGCTGCCGTTCGACGTGCCTGGGCACAGGTGGCAGAAGCAATCAGCGCCATGGGCAACGTCGTCTGGACTGGCATCCAGTGCAGGAAAAAACTGCATGACTTCCTCAGGGCGGCTAGGGTGAGTTGGCAGCACTATGCCCCTGTCACCAATACTGCCCCCCCCCCCCCACAGCATAACCTGTCCCATCTTCCCCCGGAGGATGACCAAATCTTCAACCTGCCCCACATGCCAGCCCCCATGGCTGGGTGCCCTGGCCACTGAGGCCACCAGCTACCCACGCACTGGCCTACATGCGTCAGACTGTCTAAAATGTTTGTTGTTTGTGTTTGGCACCCCCCCCCCCAGGAGAAGGCCGCACACAAGCGCCGGAGGTGGGAGACGACCGGAGGGGGACCAGCAGAACTGCAGCCCTTCACTGTGGCCGAGCAGTGGGCCCTGAACATGGCTAGCAGCCCAGAGGAAAGGGAGGACACCGGGGTGGATTGCGGTCACGGGCGAGCAAGTGAGACCCCGCTGAGTTGCGGATCCCCATAAAATGTGTGTGCCTCACCCCCACACTCCCGACCCCACACCACGCACATCCCCACACCGCCAACCCCCCCACCCCTCCATGCCCCCTCCCCACTACCCCACCCTCCCCCGGCCCGTGGTCTAATCATACTTGTCACCTTGTGTCTTGCAGGACCTGCTGGAATGGGGCGGGTCGATCCGGTGTCCCCCGGCCCCAGCCAGTGCCAGAGCCGGTGCCCCTCCCGGACAGCTGACCACTGATGGGGAGAGCAGCCCGGTCAACTGCCCGCCCCCCGACACTCAGGACACCCCAGAGCTCGGTTCGGAACATGACACTGATTTTCCATCACAGCTGTCTCCAACATTCTCCACCATCTCAGAGACTATCACCTCGGTTGGGCACTTTAATAAAGAGGCTCCTGGGGCACTCTTTGGTGTGCACCACACAGCTGACCCAGTAGGGCAGGTGGAGGGAGGAACACCTAAAGGGCCGGACCGTCAGAGGGCAGGCCAGCTCCAGGAACTAGATGCCATCCAAATGGGTCCCGGGCTTCTGGAAAATCCAGTCCCAACCAGAGTGCAGATGCAGTCAGAGAGCCAGGGACCACGAGCGGATATAAGTGAGCATCCAGCAGCACAGTTAGTGCCGACCATGCAGGACATCCAGGCCAACACCACATGGGTGGCGTCCGCGGTGGAGGCATGGGGTTGGCGGTTTCGGCTATGGATCAGCGTGTCCAAGGCCTGAGGCATTTTGTGGGGCCCAAGACAGGGCTGCTCTCTCATAGGCAGCCATGTGCCAGAGCCACCTGGACATTGCAGCCGTGCTCCTCAGCGTGGCCCAGTCACAGCAGGCCATGGCTGGGAACGTCGGTGGCATTGCCCAGATGCTGGTTGGTGTGGCACAGACAGAGGGTGGTGGCCCAATCCCAGAGGGAGATGGCACAGTCATCGCCGCTGATGGTGGGGATGTTTGAGGAGGCGTTAGGGAAGGGGGTGTTGCCACAGACTTTAGGGTAGGAATCAATCTCCCTGTTGCTCAAACAGGATAAGAATTCGACTGTGTGTGGGTCGTATCGGCCCAAATTACTCTTGAACGTGGATGCAAAGGTGTTAGCGAAGGTGTTGGCGGGTAGGTTGGAGGAGTGCCTCCCGAAGATGATAGGGAAAGATCAGACGGGATTTGTGAAAGGGAGGCAGCTCTTTTCGAACATTAGGAGGGTATTGAATGTAGTTATGGCACGACCGAGGAGAGGGAGACAGAAGTGGTGGTAGCATTGGATGCCGATAAGGCGTTTGACCAGGTAGAGTGGGGATATTTGATGGTGGTTTTGGAGCGGTTTGGGATTGGGTCACAATTTGTGGAGTGGGTAAGACTGCTGCATAGGGAGCCGAGGACAAGTGTCCGCATAAATTCAGGGTAATTTTTCTCTGCACCAAGGGACCAGGCAGGGATGCCCTATGTCCCCCCTGTTGTTTGCGTTTGCGATTGAGCCTTTGGCCATCCCGTTGAGGAGTTTATTTTTGTGCCTGCCGATCTTCCTGACAAAGGCATTTTTTGAGGAAGTAGGTAAGATGATTACCTCATCAATATGGGGAGGGGAAGGTGGCCAGGATTAGGAAGGTGATGCGACCATCAATTCACTCAAAGACACAAGGAGAAGTAAACCGTGGTTTTAATCTGCTTAGAACAGTGCCTGCCTGCCTACTGGGAACTGCCTGCAGGTCAGCTGCTCTTTATACTTCCTCTTAAGGGGAGGAGCAATGGGCGGAGCCCTTACATGCCCCAACATATCCGCCTGTGGATGAAGCCACACAATGGCCCATGGGTGGAGCCCACAGGGTTAACAACATAACACAACAGCAAAACATGATACAAATGCACTAGCATTATTATTAGCACTATACATTCACCACATTCACCCCCTGTTAAAAAATGAAGTCCGGTGGGGGTGACGGGCTCATAGGTTCAGCCGGTCCGGCGCGCGGATCGTGTGCTGCGATCGGCGAAGCACTGGTGTTGCAGCCGGTCCGGGTGGCTGTGGAAGTAGGTCCGGTGCGGGCACAGGCTTGGACTCCGGGAACGGCTCTTCTGGAGCTTCATTCCTGTGGACCGGTGTGGCGGGTGGCAGGGAGCGCGGGAGCCATATAGGGGTGGGGGAGCTGGACATGGTAGGTTGGACAGGATATAGCGTGGGGGCTGCGGTGGTGGTGTCGGTGGTGGAGCCTGCGGGCGCCAGGTCCCGGAGAGAGACGGTATCTTGTCGGCCATCGGGGTGGTCGACATGAGCATATTGTGGGTTGGAGTGCAGGAGCTGGACCCTCTCTACCAGGGGGTCGGTCTTGTGGCTCCGAACGTGTTTTCGGAGGAGGACTGGTCCCGGTGTCTTCAGCAATGACGGAAGCGAGGCCCGTGAGGTAGCACCCCTAGGGAAAACAAACAAGCAGTCATGAGGAGTTTGGTTTGTGGCCGTGCAAAGGAGGGACCTGATAGAGTGGAGCGCATCGGGGAGGACCTCCTGCCAGTGAGAAACTGGGAGATTCCTGGACCACAGGGTCAGTAGGACGGTCTTCCAGACCGTCGCGTTCACTCTCTCCACCTGCCGTTTCTACTGGGTTATAACTGGTCGTCCTGCTCGAGGCAATGCCCTTACTGAGCAGGTACTGAATGACGAGCCCCGGTCACTGTGGACATAACTGGGGAAACCAAATAGGGTGAAGACACTATACAGGGCTTTAGTGACAGTGGGAGTGGCCATTTCGGAGCAGGGGATGGCAAATGGGAAGCAGGAGAACTCATCTATGATGTTGAGAAAGTATGTATTGCGGTTATTGGAGGGGAGGGGTCCTTTGAAATCGATTCTGAGGCGTTCAAAGGGCCAGGAAGCCTTTACCAGGTGTGCCTTATCTGGTCAATAGAAGTGCGGTTTACACTCCGCACAGATTTGGCAGTCTCTGGTCATGGCTCTGATCTACTCGGTGGAGTAGGGCAGGTTGCGGGCCTTGATATAAGGGGCGAGCCGGGTGACAGAGGTCATCGTGGATAGCCTGTAGTCGGTCATCTTGTGCACTGGCGCATGTGCCGCTGGACAGGGCATCTGGGGGCTCGTTGAGCTTCCCAGGGCGATATACTATATCGTAATTATAGGTGGAGAGTTCGATCCTCCACTTCAAGATCTTATCGTTCTTGATTTTGGCCCGCTGCGTATTTGTCAAACATGAAGGCTACCGATCGTTGGTCGGTGAGGGGGTAAACCACCTATCAGCGAGGTAGTGCCTCCAGTGCTGCATGGCTTCCACGATGGCTTGGGCTTCTTTTTCGACCGAGGAGTGTCGAATTTCAGAGGTGGTGAGGGTGCATGAAAAGAACGCTACCGGTCTGCCTGCTCCAATGCGTCGCTCTCCACCTGGAAGGGGACGGACTCGTTCACCGCGTGCATCGCGGCTTTGGCGATGTCCGCCTTGATGCAGCTGAAGGCCTGGCGGGCCTCAGTTGCCAGTGGAAAAATGGTGGCCTTAATTAGTGGGTGGGATTTGTCCGCATACTGGGTGTAATAGGAGAAGAATCCAAGGCACCTCTTCAGGGCCTTGGACAGTGAGGGAGAGGGAGTTGCAGGAGGGGGCGATCAGCGCCGGGCCCTAGGACCCCATTCTCCACGACGTAGTCTGGTTGTGCGGAAAACGCATTTCTCCTTGTTTTAGGTGAGGTTGAATTTTTGGGCGGTTTGGAGAAATCGGTGGAGGTTGGCGTCGTGGTCCTGCTGATCATGGCCGCAGATGGTGACATTGTCCAAATTCGGAAATGTGGCCTGCAGCCCGTACTGGCCCACCATTCGGTCCATTGCTCTTCGGAACACCGAAACCCCATTCGTGACGCCAAAGGGGACCCGGAGGAAATGGAAAAGGCGGCCGTCTGCCTCAAAAGCCGTGTAGTGGCGGTCCTCCGGGTGGATTGGGAGCTGGCAGACTTCAGATCCAACGTGGAGAACATGCGGTAGTGTGCGATCTGATTTACCATGTCTGCAATCCAGGGAAGGGATACGCATCGAGTTGCGTAAACCGGTTAATGTAATTAATTACCTGTAATTACGGCTGTAATCAATTACCATCCGGAACTATTCCACGGTCTTGATGACCCCCACCTGAGCTCTCCAGGGGCTATTGCTGGCCTCGATAACTCCCTCCCGCAAGAGACGCTTGACCTCGGACCTAATGAATGTCCTGTCCTGCATGCTATACCGCCTGCCTCTGGTGGCGACTGGCTTGCAGTTGGCGGTGAGGTTTGCGAAGAAAGGGGGAGGGTCGACTTTTAGGGACGCGAGGCTGCATATGGTGAGTGAGGGTAGGGGTACCCCGAACTTAAGAGTAAGGCTCCTGAGGTTACATTGGAAGTCGAGTCCCAACAGGAGGAGCGCAGTGGTCTGGGAGCACATATAGTTTAAAATTAGCATACTCAGCACCCTATATTGCTAGGGTTGCAGTCGTGCACCCTTGGATTTGCACCGAGTGCGACCCAGAGGCGAGGGAGATGGTTTGTTGCGTCGGGAAAATTGGGAGCAAGCAGAGTCTTACCATTTCCGGGTGAATGAGGCTCTCTGTGCTCCCGGAGTCAAAAAGGCAGGGTGTCTCGTGTCCGTTAACCCGGACGGCCATCATGGAGCTCCGGAGGGGCTTGGGTCGCGACGTTCAGGGTGACCGCGCTGAGTTGCGGGTAGCCGGCGGCATGATCGGAGGTGCTGGGGCGGCCCCGCGATGACCCTCCGTGTAGATCGTACATGTCGAGCGGCGTAGTAGATGGCGGCCACCGTTGCTCGAGCGTGGCGGGCGGTGAGGAAGATGGCGTCCAAGATGGCGGCCCCATGGATCGCACGTGGCCAGCCGCGTGGGGGAGGATGGCCAAGATGGCGGCCCCCGTGAGTCGCACATGTTGTTAGGGGGCGGAGTCGGCAGACACACTGCCACATTGCAGGGTCTGCGGGCCTGTGAGTCTGAGGATCGGGTCTGTGAGTTAGAGTTCTTAGACCTGGCCAGGCAGACCTTGGCGAAGTGTCCTTTTCGCCCGCAGCTGCTGCAGTTCTTGATGCGGGCCGGGCAGTGCTGCCTGGGGTGATGAGACTGGCCGCAAAAATAGCAGGGTAGCCCCCCATGATGGGTGGGCGGTCGCACGGCACAGGCCTGGAGTAGTCTCTGGTCGGGGGCCCACGGGGGGGGCGGGGGCGGTGTCGTGTGGTCGGCTGGGAATGCAGTAAGGCTCTGAAAAGCAGCCTCCAGAGAGGTGGCTAACTTTACCGTGTCGTTCAGGTCCTGGGCCCCTTTTTCGAGCAGGCGTGTCTCACATAATTTGACCGGACTCCCGCCACGTAGACGTCTCGGAGAGCGAGCTCCATGTGCTGAGTGGCCATAACAGCCTGGTAATTACAGTTGCGTACGAGGGCTTTGAGGTCACATAGGTAGTCATCTAGCGACTCCCCGGGGCGCTGGCGGTGAGTGGTGAAGACGTGTCGCGCGTAGACCTCGTTCACAGGCCGAATGTAGATGCGTTCGAGCAGCGCGAGGGCATCTGTATAGGAGGCGGCCTCCTCGACAGAAATGCGATGGCTCACCCATGCGTGGAGGAGGCTCAGCTTCTGTTCATCAGTGACGGATGGCTGGACGACACGGCGAGGTAGGCCTTGAAGCATCGAAGCCAGTGCGAAAAAATTTGTTTCGCCTCCGCGGCCTGCGGATCGAGTTTCAGTCTGTCAGATTTGAGGGCTGATTCCATAGTTGTATTTAAGCTGATTAAATCACGAGAAGTAAACCGTGGTTTTAATCAGCTTAGAACAGCGCCTGCCTGCGACTGGTACAATACTGGGAACTGCCTGCAGGTCAGGTACTCTTTATACTTCCTCTTAAGGGGAGGAGCCATGTGCGGAGCCCGTACATGCCCCAACATATCCCCTGTGGGTGAAGCCACACATTGGCCCATAGATGGAGCCCACAGGGTTAACATAACACAACAGCAGAACATGATACAAATGCACTGGTGAATTACTGGCAATATACATTCACCACAGAAGGTACTGTTGCAGAGAGGACGGCAGTCGGGGGGGGGTCTCTCAAACTTACTGTATTATTACTGGCCGGCAAATGCTGAGAAGGTGAGAAGTTCGGTTGGTGTGGGACTCCCGGTGGGTTAGAATGGAGGAGAGTTTGTGCAGGGGGTTGGGGCTGAGGGCGTTGACATTGAAGATCTGGAGGCAGTTGCGGCAGCCTTTAGGTTGTGGGCGTGGTCAAGGGAAATGCCGATTCGGGGGAATCATAGATTTGAGCTAGAGAATTGGGATGGGAGTTTTCCGAGATGGGCGTTAGGGATTGGGGCAGGGGGAGATGTTGAGACATATGCAGATTCAAGATTTTGCTAGGAAGGAGGTAAAGAGCTTTCTGGTGGTGCCGGCCCCCACACTGTTGGAAGAGGTATTGACGACAGGTGGAGTGGAGAAGGGGGTAGTGTTGGCAATTTATGGGGTGATTCTGGAAGAAGATAAGGTATCCCTGGAGGGGATTGCAGCAAAGTGGGAGGAATAGTTGGGGGAGGGCATGGAGGAGGGGTTGTGGTGTGAGGTGCTCCGGACGGTGAATGCTTCAACTTTGTACGTGAGGTTGGGGCTGGTACAGCTGAAGGTGTTGCACTGCACAAAGATAAGGATGATCTGACTCTATCAGGGGGTAGAGGATGTTTGTGAACGTTGTGTGTGTGGGGGGTTGCGCAAATCACATTCATATGTTTTGGTCCTGTCCAAAACTGGAGGGGTATTAGTCTTCAGGGTAATCTCAAAGGTGGTGAGACTCGAACCAGGTCCACGAGAAGCCATATTCAGGGTGTCGGATCGGCCAGGGTTGGAAGCGGGTGCGGTGGCAGATGTTTTAGCCTTCGCATCATTGATCACCTGAACGCTGGTCCTGTTTGTGTGGAGGTCAACTTCTCCGCCCTGCGCCCTGGCATGGCAGGGGAATCTGATTGGGTTCTTAATACTCGAGAAAGTGAAGTTCGACTTGAGGGGAAGGATGGAAGGGTTCTACAACTCATGGGCTTTATGTATTATGCATTATCAAGAATTGGATGACATTGAACATTTAAAGGGGAGTTGGAGTGTATAATTTATTGGTGATTATGTATGGGGTGATGGTGGATTCCTGATTCTTTTTCTTTGGTGTATTTAAAATATTGAGGGCTGTTTGGGGGGTTGTTGGGATGAAGGGATTGTTGGCCAGTGGATTGACATTGTATTTGTTATTGTTGATTATTTGTCGATGGGTTTAAATTTGATGAAAATGTGAAAAAGGAGAATAAAAATATATTTTTAAAAAGACGCTGCCCTGATCTCGGTGGAGCCAGCCTTACCGACTATCAGACCCTGCCCTGCCAGAGTGACAGCACAATCTACACCCCCAGATTCTCTGTGCACTGAGTGCCAGAAGATCTGGAGTGAAAACTCAGCTGTGCATCTGAAGCATCTGAAGATATACACACTGGTTCAGTCTGAATCTGATACTCTGCCAGATTCCAGTTAAATTCTGCGCCATGAATCAAGACCGAGACTTGTGTGTTTGCATGGTCATGCTAGATTGGTCATAACAATCATAAAATTTCAAAAATGTGCATTTTAAAAACAAAGCAAACACCATCTTCCTCAAATTTGAATTTGAGTATTTTTATAGTGCAATTGAACATATATCGGTCGCATCATCTTGAATCATTCCGACAAGAATGAAAAAGGACTATTCATCTGAATAGTTGCAAGCGCAGGGATATGACATTCTCTGGCTGTATTAACTGAATTTATATGTTAAGTGTATGCTTCATGAGAGATTTTGGAATTAGAGAAAATTGTTTTTCGAAGTCTGTGCTACATAATGGGCTAAATATTGTAAGCTGTTTGTGACATTAGAAAAAAAACAACTAAATGGGTCCCTAAACTAGATCTAATTCAGCTGGTGAAGTGTGGCAATAGATTGCTTCTTGCCTTGTATTACCTTTTTGAAAAATACTGCAAATGCTTTCCATTTTTCTTGGATTTCCTTTGAGTGGCAGAAGACTCAGGCTCCCTCCTTGTAATACAACTTAAGATTTCCTCTTAATTTCAAAATTAATAGCTTTCTGGATTGATTTTCAAATTTACGAATTAATGCATAAATTAAGGAATTAATTGAAAGATTCATTTGCAAACTTATTAACTCATTTCCAAATAATTTATTTTATATCATTGAATGTTAACTGAGAAAATACATCATATTTCAGCACTCAAACCTTCACAAGGCAGGCTAAAATAGTGCATAAAATGATAATTTAGTTAAATTGCCAAATGAGAGAAAATTCCAACAAGAATAGCACCAAAAAAACAATTAAAGCCATTTCTCTCCGACAGAATGAATTTCTATGAATATAAAATTGAGCAATTCTTAATATAAATGAATCTTGAGAAAATTATGGCTGGTATTCAGTTACTGTTTGGCTGTATTAACATATAAATTCAGTTAAGTGGATGCTTCAAGAGAGATTTTGGAAATAGAGAAAATAGTTTTTCAAAGTCTGTGATACATAATGGGCTGATTTTGTAATTAAAGGAAAGACTAGAATTCCTACCCCTACCCAGTGGAACTATCTACTGAAATGTAATAACCCTCTTATAATAATGTGGAATCAAACGTTGGCTACAATTCAACTGACTAAAGTTCTAGACAATTCTTACAATTAAAACGTGACTGTTTCATTTAGGGCATTTGTACCACAGAAAAAAACATATTATTAAACATGTGGTATCATGCTATAACCAAAAGCATTAAAGGGCGGCATGGTGGCTAGCACTGCTGCCTACCTGAGGACCTGATTTCGATCCCAGCCCCGGGTCACTGACTGTGGAGTTTGCACATTCTCCCTGTGTCTGCGTAGGTTTCACCCCCACAACCCAAAAATGTGCAGATTAGGTGGATTGGCTATGCTAAATTTGCCCCTTAATTGGAAAAAAATAATTGGGTTCTTTAAATTAAAAAAGCCACAAAAGTATTAAGCACTAATGTTCCATTGCTAGAAACGCAGTGACTCAATGTTTCAGCTCGGTTAAATTCAAACTTCTGGCTGTGGTTCAAATAATTCCCACTTTAGGTAGATTTATGATATTCAGCAGTAAAGCAAAATTACACAAATTATTTATAGAAGTAGAACAGATTTGCTCACTACACTAAGTTTAATGTGTTAGCTTGATAAAATGTAACAGGAATCTGCACTTTAAAAAATGGAATGCAACCTTTTTAAACTCAAACATTTTTGACGTAAGCAACTTTTTGATTTCTAAACATTTGAACATGTATAAAAAAATTAATAGGAGGAAAGATATTTTACTACATTAAAGGCACTATACAAATCCAGGCAGTTTAATGAAGCTTGAAAACGAGACTTGGCAGGAAATTACATCCAGAATAGGATTTCTTCATCTGTATATAAGTTCAAATTCCAGCTGCTATCAGTCCCTATACAAAGGGATTACTTCTCTCTTCACTTGTCTTTGTGTATGAGGCATCCACCTGTCTCAGGAGATGATGGAGTGTATATCACTTCACTTCTGGATTGAACATCATCTATTATGGTTGTAGTGGTTGACTCGTAAGTGGCAGTTCCTTCTGCAGCAGACACAGATCAATAGCATTGGACAGAGGTCAACTGATGTTTTTTACTTTCCGCCAGGCTCTCTTTTTTTGCCAACTGGTAGTTTCTTTTGTCCTCTGCATTCTCCAAGCCCTTTCTGACTGCTGGTCTCCAGGCACTCCGGTAAGTAGTAAGGACTTCCCATTCATTGACTACGATCCCAGTCAACTTAAGAGTCTCTCTTGCAGGCATCCTTGTATCACAGATGTTAGTCACGCGCCTGTAGCAAGCTCATCATAGGGTAGGTCTTTGGGGATGTGGCTGTCAACCATTCTGCTCACATGACCTAGCCAATGGAGTCGCTGCTGACATGGGAGCAAACATGCTCGGGATCCTTGAACGTTGTCCTTCCATCCTCAGCACTATTCCCTGCCAGGATATTCCTGCCCAATATTTGTCTCAGGCTGTGAAGGTGGAAGGTGTAGCAGGCTTTCTTGGCCTGCATGAGTTGTCCATGCTTTGCTACTGTAAAAGAGGATGCTGAGAACACAGGCCTGGTGCAGGTATTTTCTGTTAGTTTGCCGTTGGTCCACACTTGTGGTAGGGAAAATGGAGGACCTGAGGTACACATTGGACAGTAGGGAAGGGAATGCCTGGAAAGGGTTAACCTGATAATCTCTAAAACTCAAAATGTGGACAAATGCAAATTAGCATACTAAACGCAGGCATATCTCGGGTAGCACATATCATAGCCTACAAAATGAAAATGTTCAGCCTGGCTCATGAATGTCTGAAAGGGGCACTGTGGACCCACCCAATATACATGTATCGGGGAAACAGAGCACTCACTGGTTGTCTAAAGGATGTTCCTTTGTACTGCAAAGCAGATGGACAAGATATGTTCACTGAACGATTAAAAGTAGAGCATGTCAGACAATGTATCCATGTCATCTAATCAGGGAAGTGACTGTAACCTAATCAAAATGCCGGTATCGATAATCGATTGTATTGTAGTACTTTGAATCACCTTGCATTCTTTTGAATTAGTCCGGACTATCCAAAACTGTAAAAGATGTGTAAGACAAGTTCATAGGCCAGAGCTGTAGTTAATATGGCTGAATTTTAGCTCTCCCGCATGCATGTGGCAAATAAAGCTATTTTGTTAGTTTCATATGGTCTGAAGAACTCAACTCATTTAATTCTGCTAACACTTGTCTTCTCAACTTTTCTTTGACATGATAGCTGCAGCCCTGGCAATCTTGGTGCTGATTTCAGCGTCAAAGTACAGGTTGCTGGTGATTGTTGCTCCAAGATATGTGAAGCTGTCAATGACCTCCAGAGTGAGATTGTCAATGTTGATGGAAGGTGGAGGCCGGGATTCTCTGAAATCCCATCCTCGGGGGCTAGATCGGCGCCGTAGTGTTGTGCGCTGCTCTGGCGCCGAAGGCCGGCTGACATGGGTACATGCATGCGCGCCAGGGGTCCACGCACACTCGCCACGGGTTCATGCATGCTCGCCACAGCCGTCTCTGCGCCGGCCCACGGGCAACATGGCGGAGCCCTACAGGGGCCCGGCACGGAAGAACATAGCGCGCCCGCCGATCGGTTGCCCCCAATTGCGGTCCTGGCCACCGTGAAGGCCCCCCCCCCGGGTCGGCTCGGCTCGGCTCCCCCCTCCCCCCCCCCCCCAACCAGGACGGCCCCCACAGCCAGAATGCTGACATCTCGCTGGGTAGGACCATGCGCAAACTACGCCGGCGGGACTCAGCGGGCACTCGGCCCGTCGAGCGCGCAGAATCGGCGGTTGCTGGAAATTCGGCGGGCCGGCATCGGAGCGGCGAGGCGGGATTCGTGCGATTCTCCGACCTGGCGCAGGCTCGGAGATTCCTAGCCGGACTCTCTACAAACTGCCCCATAACTTTGGTCTTGGTGGTTGACGATCGAAACACCTTGCAGGCCCGAGAGAACCAATACGCAAGGGGTTGCAAGTGAACTTCTGTATGGGTTGCCCAGTACGGCGTCAACAGCAAATAGTAACTCAGACTAGGAATCTACACACTTTGGCTTTGGAGCGCAGTCTTGCCAAGATGAGTGGGTTTACTGTCAGCTTTGTCAGGTGCCTTCTGATGTTGACTGTTAAGAGTAGCAGTCCTTAGGGGAGCTGATATCAATAAGGGCACATAAAGGGAAGCAGGAGAGTAAGGAACGGGAGCGGTTGCTGCAAGAACTTTTGAGGGTGGACAGACAATATGCGGAAGCACCGGAGGAGGGACTGTACAGGGAAAGGCAAAGGCTACATGTAGAATTTGACTTGCTGACTACAGGCACTGCAGAGGCACAATGGAGGAAGGCACAGGGTGTACAGTACGAATATGGGGAGAAGGCGAGCAGGTTGCTGGCACACCAATTGAGGAAAAGGGGAGCAGCGAGGGAAATAGGGGGAGTGAGGGATGAGGAAGGAGAGATGGAGCGGGGAGTGGAGAGAGTGAATGGAGTGTTCAAGACATTTTATAAAAAATTATATGAAGCTCAACCCCCGGATGGGAGGGAGAGAATGATGGGCTTCTTGGATCGGCTGGAATTTCCCAAGGTGGAAGAGCAGGAAAGGGTGGGACTAGGAGCACAGATCGAGGTAGAAGAAGTGGTGAAAGGAATTAGGAGCATGCAGGCGGGAAAGGCCCCGGGACCGGATGGATTCCCAGTCAAATTCTATAGAAAATATGTGGACTTGCTCGCCCCGGTACTGACGAGGACCTTTAATGAAGCAAAGGAAAGGGGACAACTGCCCCCGACTATGTCTGAAGCAACGATATTGCTTCTCTTAAAGAAGGAAAAGGACCCGCTACAATGCGGGTCCTATAGACCTATTTCCCTCCTAAATGTAGATGCCAAGGTCCTGGCCAAGGTAATGGCAATGAGAATAGAGGAATGTGTCCCGGGGGTGGTCCACGAGGACCAAACTGGGTTTGTGAAGGGGAGACAGCTGAACACGAATATACGGAGGTTGTTAGGGGTAATGATGATGGCCCCACCAGAGGGAGAAACGGAGATAGTAGTGGCGATGGATGCCGAGAAAGCATTTGATAGAGTGGAGTGGGATTATTTGTGGGAGGTGTTGAGGAGATTTGGTTTTGGAGAGGGGTATGTTAGATGGGTGCAGCTGTTGTATAGGGCCCCAGTGGCGAGCGTGGTCACGAATGGACGGGGATCTGCATATTTTCGGCTCCATAGAGGGACAAGGCAGGGATGCCCTCTGTCCCCATTATTGTTTGCACTGGCGATTGAGCCCCTGGCAATAGCGTTGAGGGGTTCCAAGAAGTGGAGGGGAGTACTTAGGGGAGGAGAAGAGCACCGGGTATCTTTGTATGCGGACGATTTGCTACTATACGTGGCGGACCCGGCGGAGGGGATGCCAGAAATAATGCGGATACTTGGGGAGTTTGGGGATTTTTCAGGGTATAAATTGAACATGGGGAAAAGTGAGTTGTTTGTGGTGCATCCAGGGGAGCAGAGTAGAGAAATAGAGGACCTACCGTTGAGGAAGGTAACAAGGGACTTTCGTTACCTGGGTATCCAGATAGCTAAGAATTGGGGCACATTGCATAGGTTAAATTTAACGCGGTTGGTGGAACAGATGGAGGAGGATTTCAAGAGATGGGATATGGTATCCCTGTCACTGGCAGGGAGGGTGCAGGCGGTTAAGATGGTGGTCCTCCCGAGATTCCTCTTTGTGTTTCAGTGCCTCCCGGTGGTGATCACGAAGGCTTTTTTTAAAAGGATTGAAAAGAGCATCATGGGTTTTGTGTGGGCCGGGAAGACCCCGAGAGTGAGGAAGGGATTCTTACAGCGTAGCAGGGATAGGGGGGGGCTGGCACTACCGAGCCTAAGTGAGTATTATTGGGCCGCTAATATTTCAATGGTGAGTAAGTGGATGGGAGAGGAGGAGGGAGCGGCGTGGAAGAGATTAGAGAGGGCGTCCTGTAGGGGGACTAGCCTACAGGCTATGGTGACAGCCCCATTGCCGTTCTCACCGAGGAACTACACCACAAGCCCGGTGGTGGTGGCTACACTGAAGATTTGGGGACAGTGGAGACGGCATAGGGGAAAGACTGGAGCCTTGGGGGGGTCCCCGATAAGAAACAATCATAGGTTTGCCCCGGGGGGAATGGATGGGGGATATGGAATGTGGCAAAGAGCAGGGATAACGCAACTGAAAGATCTGTTTGTGGATGGGAAGTTCGCGAGTCTGGGAGCGCTGACCGAGAAATATGGGTTGCCCCAAGGGAATGCATTCAGGTATATGCAACTGAGGGCTTTTGCGAGGCAACAGGTGAGGGAATTCCCGCAGCTCCCGACACAAGAGGTGCAGGACAGAGTGATCTCAAAGACATGGGTGGGGGATGGTAAGGTGTCAGATATATATAGGGAAATGAGGGACGAAGGGGAGACTATGGTAGATGAACTAAAAGGGAAATGGGAAGAAGAGCTGGGGGAGGAGATCGAGGAGGGGCTGTGGGCAGATGCCCTAAGCAGGGTAAACTCGTCGTCCTCGTGTGCCAGGCTAAGCCTGATTCAGTTTAAGGTATTACACAGGGCACATATGACTGGAGCACGGCTCAGTAAATTTTTTGGGGTGGAGGATAGGTGTGCGAGGTGCTCGAGAAGCCCAGCGAATCATACCCATATGTTTTGGTCATGCCCGGCACTACAGGGGTTTTGGATGGGGGTGACAAAGGTGCTTTCAAAAGTAGTAGGAGTCCGGGTCGAACCAAGCTGGGGGTTGGCTATATTTGGGGTTGCACAAGAGCCGGGAGTGTAGGAGGCGAGAGAGGCCGATGTTTTGGCCTTTGCGTCCCTAGTAGCCCGGCGCAGGATATTGCTAATGTGGAAAGAAGCCAAGCCCCCGGGGGTGGAGACCTGGATAAATGACATGGCGGGGTTTATAAAGCTAGAGCGGATTAAGTTCGTCCTAAGGGGGTCGGCTCAAGGGTTCACCAGGCGGTGGCAACCGTTCGTCGAATACCTCGCAGAAAGATAGACGGAATGGGAAAAAGAAGGCAGCAGCAGCAGCCCAGGATCGGGGGGGGGGGGGGGGGGGGGGGGGGGGGAGGGGGAGGAGAGGGGGGGGGGGGGAGGAACCAGAAGGACTCTCAGGGTTGTTAATATATACTGTATAGTATGTATAGGTCGTTGCTACAGATAATTATATATTGGACTGTTAAATTATATTTTTGGAGAGTGTTACTTGTGACAAGGCAGTTGCCAATTAGGGCTAGTTTTCATTTTTGTTATTTATTATTTATTCATTTTTTGTTTATAAAATAGGTCATTGTTATTTGTGTTGTTATAATATTGTGTAAAGGATGCACAATGTACTGTGTTGGTTGACCAAAAATTTTCAATAAAATATTTAATAAAAAAAAAGAGTAGCAGTCCTCAAAACTGAGTTATTAATTAAATTGAGAAAACCAATAGCTGGAAATAGATTGAGAGATATAAGTAATTGAAAGCTGCATATGGTCAAACATCAGGCTCCAATTATCTTATTGGAATCATAACTATTCAATTTACATCAGTTTGTAGGAAACTTTTAATGAAAAACTTATCAATAGGATATGCAAGCCAACATTAAATTATACAGTGAAGTTGAAAAGCATTTTTGGTTCAGTTTGTACTTGGTTTGCAGGACAAAGTGAATAATTTCTTGTTTTGAAAGCAAAGGAATATTTTCCATGCTAAATATATAAAATACAGATGTATATATGATACTTGAGAGTTTCAAAATGGTTTCAAATAATTGAAAAATCCTGCACAAACCTCATTGTTAAAAGCATTAATGTCAAATACATTTCACGCCATTTTTATTTTCAACGTATCCATGTATTGGAAAGTAATTTTTGTTTTCCAGGCCAATGTATTTTTTGATGGAATCTTGGATTAACAAAGCATTTTCAAATCGTAATTATATTTTCAAAATGTTGAGTGACACCAGCATTTCATTACAGAATTCATGGGGCTAGAAAATTGAACACATTCTAAGTAAGTGGGAAATCGGGATTCGCTGGTGCCACTCAAAGGAAACTAGCATCTCTTCAAGGGAAGGTCCACTCTCACTGTAGATTGAAGGGAAACTTTACAAGTCAAAAAGGGCTCGAAGAGAGACAAAGAAGGCATCCAAGTTACCTGATACAATGTTTGAATCTCCGATTCAATCAGTCGGCAGGAGAGGGAGATCTTGTGCTCCATGGTGGGAGAAAACACTCGAAACAAGAACAGCTCCGCTAGTGGCAAGATGTTGGGAAATGGTAATAATGTAGACTCAATGATAAAAATTCATGTGTCCTTATTCTTTGCGTATACCTGCAGCTTCACTGTGTGAAATTGCACGTGCAGAACTATTGTTCCAATGCCCATGGGGGAAACCGCAAACCAAAATGACCCCAAAAGTACCAACAAAATTACACTTTCTGCAACTATGACTTTTAACATGAACCTGAGTCGATGAATAGGCAAGTGATACTTCAAATAAAAGGAAAATTACATTTTAAATAGACAATAAAGATTTCTCAACCACATTCACATCACTCCTCACACCAATGTGGCGCTACATAGTTGTCCAGTTCTACAATGTGCTATTCTTTACTCACACAGAGTAGGTCAAGAGTCCTATCAAACAACAGCTTTCACTTTGAGTTTCATATACAAATTATCATCTGCAAGGCACACTTCTGCAAAGCTCCTCAGGTCATGATAGCCTCTCTAGTGTAGCTTTCCAGAGCGTCTTTTCAACCAAAAACATCTTTAACAGCTCCACCACAAAGGGATTTGGAATCAGGGTGATGAAATATTCGTCCTCAAATCATCACTTTTGTTTTTGCTATAGCTACTATATTCAGCTGTGCCATGCACTCCAATTTCAACCATCACAACACAAAACTATTTTACTGAATATTTAATGTTGAGGGCATTTCGGTGGTTTAAACAATATTTCTCCAATGACAAAACAAAACACGAAATGCATCTTAAAGGATATAGTGCATTGGAGGGGAAAGAACAAAAAAACAGAATATTTGTTATTTATGTAAGATATTAATTCCAGAAAGTTTTTTTTGAGAAATATTTACTTTCAATCCAGTACCATGACCCCAAAGGATAACTGCAGTTTTGCACCAGGTACATGACAGTTGTTGCTGCTCAGAATTGATTCACAGATTCACGATAAGTTGGACTGCCGATGTTAGGAATGAATCCCTGCTCAGAACCAAAGTCAAATAATAAAAAGAACACTTCAAATCCCAACAGCAGATCAACCACCAGCTCATCAGCCTAACATCAGCAAATTGGAAATCAATATTGCCACTTGATGCCAATTGTTGGGTTTCCTGGCATGCATGATGCTTGCGAGACTTCATTCAGAGGAATGAACTTTGAACAATTTTCAGTCTCAAAATGCATTTGGAGAGCACAACACCCTAATACTTAATATTTACTCATTCTATTCCTCTTTTTTTCTTATAAATTTAGAGTACCCAATTCTTTTGTTTTTCAATTAAGGGGCAATTTAGTGTGGTCAATTCACCTATCTCTTTTGGGTTGTGGGGGTGAGACCCATGCAGACACGACTCATTTTATTCCTAATTTCTTCAATGCCATCATGGAGAAATAGTGAACAGAGGTCAAGCACTTGTCTTCCTCAGTCCTAGATCGGAAAACCTGATAGACACCTTGCTGAATGGCTCTATAGGTCTCGCAGGTTACATGCCCTCTTAATTATTGATGTTCAAGAGAAGCAGGTGGGAACGAGAATTGTAGGCTGGGAAACTCCAGTCCACAGTGGGCCTCGGGACTTTTGCGCAGGGCTACACGTGCACTGACGGTGGAATGGCTGCACATGCTCAGTTGTTTTTTTTAACATTTCGGCAGACCGGGAAGCCAGCCCTTTGCCTGTGCAGAAGAAAAATAAAAGTGAAACAGTGTGAAAAGGAGGGAAGGTGACCTAGAAGAGGAGTGCCATTCCAAAGAAAGTGCCCTAAGGAGCAGGGCATGAGAAGGGGATAGGAAGAAACCCCCAAACCAAAACGATGGTTCTAAATCAGAGTGGGACACAAAGAGTTCCCAGGAATAAGTCCAAGTTAAGGAACAGGAATCTGAAACAGGTCCTGTTAAGTAAAGTTAAAAGTAAAGAGCAGTGCAATTGGTTCTGAGTGAAAGAGACAGCTGCAGGAAGCAGACTTGGACCAAAGTGGTTCTGAGAGAAGCCTGAAAATCTGAGGCAACCACCGAAGTTTGGTGACTCCATGATGCAGGCCTCAAGGGAAAAGGTACTCTTTGGAGCAGTGAAGTTCTGCTGGGCGTGGCTGAAGGTCTGAGCGGGTGTGGAAGGTGAAGCTTGAATGTATGTGTAGATTCAGGGGATGGAAACATCAGTAAGCAAGATTGAAATCTTGGAGATGTATCCTTGTTGAAGATGTCAGAGTGAAAGCGTCATAAGTAGAGAATTAGACTACAAAACATAGCAGAATTAGGCCACTCGGCCCATCGAGTGTGCTCCGCCATTCAATCACGGCTGATGTTTTTCTCATCCCCATTCTCCTGCCTTCTTCCAATAACCCCTGATCACCTTATTAATCAAGAACCTACCTACCTCTGTCTTAATGACATTCAGTGATTTAGCCTCCACAGCCTTCTGCAGCAAAGAGTTCCACAGATTCACCACCCTCTGGCTGAAGAAATTCTTCCTCATCTGTTTTAAAGGATTGTCCCTTTAGTCTGAGATTGTGTCTTCTGGTTCTAGTTTTTCCTACAAGTGGAAACATCCGCTCCATGTCCACGCTATCCAGGCCTCGCAATATCTTGTAAGTTTCAATAAGATCCCCCCCTCATCCTTCTAAACTCCAACCAGTACAGATCCAAAGTCCTCAACTGTTTCTCAAATGACAAGTTCTTCATTCCAGGGATCATTCTTGTGAACCTCGTCTGGACCCTTTCCAAGGCCAGCACATCCTTCCTTAGATATGGGGCCCAAAACTGCTCACCATACTCCAAATGGGGTCTGACCAGAGCCGCTTATAGCCTCAGACGTACATCCCTGGTCTTGCATTCTAACCCTCTCGACATGAATGCTAACATTGCATTTGCCTTCCTAACTGCTGATTGAACCTGCATTTTAACCTTAAGAAAATCATGAACAAGGACTCCCAAGTCCCTTTGTGCCTCTGATTTCCTAAGCATTATCCCATATTGGAAAATAGTTTCTCCTTCCAAATTGCATAACCTCACACTTTTCCACATTGTATTCCATCAATCATTTCTTTGCCCACTCTCCTAGCCTGTCCAAGTCCTTCTGCAGCCCGCCTTCTTTCCCAATACTACCTGTCCCTCTACAGATCTTTGTATCATCTGCAAACTTAGCAACAGTGCCTACAGTTCCTTCTTCCAGATCATTAATGTATATTGTGAAAAGTTGTGGTCCCAGCACCGACCTCTGAGGCACACCACTAGTCACCCATTACCATCCTGAAAAAGACCCCTTTATCCCCACTCTCTGCCTTCTGCCAGTCAGCCAATCCTCTATCCATGCCAGGATCGTATCCTCAACACCATGGGCTCTTAACGTATTTAACAATCTCCTATGCAGCACCTTGTCTGAGGCCTTCTGGAAATCTAAATAAATCACGTCCACTGGTTCTCCTTTGTCTAACTTCCTTGTACCTCCTCAAAGAATTCTAACAGATTTTTCAGACATGACCTCCCCTTGGCAAAGCCGTGCTGACTCGGTTCTATTTTAATCACACACTTCCAAGTACTCCGCGATCTCATCTTTAATAACGGACTCTTACTAATGACCGAAGTCAGGCTAACCAGCCTATAATTTCACATCTTCTGCCTCCCCCCCTTCTTAAACAGCGGTGTTACATTCCAAGGCAAGTTCTTTGAACATGGGAGATTGGAAGTCCTCATGAGAAACTCAGAGTTTTAGTGAGACCAGTTGGCTTATGGTGTAACAAGTTAGAGGAGGATTGTTGAGAATCCATAGAATTTGCTTTGATCGCACCAGTCATTTACTTTGGCATGTGGAGTGTCTGACCACAACTCACCATTAGTTTAGATGTATTGCATACTCATTGAATCGTAGGGTATAAGATAAAAATTGTAAATTGTGTTATCTTTACAAATTTGCATGTAACTGTAAATGTGAAGATGGAGTGAAGGAATAGCATGATTTGACTCATTTACTGGTGGTTGTATTGAGATCTTTCAAACCTTTTTGTCCAGTGTAATAAGGTTAATTTTTCTTGTTTAATAAATTGTTTGTTCTTTGTGTTAAAATTTCACAAGTCGACCCCTGTGAATATGTTCAGTAAACTGACCTCCGTGTTTTAAAAAAGTTAGGATCCAGAAAGCCAGGTTCCACTCTGGGATCTGACTTATCCAGCAATATCAGCTGGAATCGCAGCAGAAAACTGTCAACTGAATTAATACGGCAAATAAGCATCACATCTTAAATTACAGCACCCGTTTTATTTTAGCTCAAATTTTAGTTAAACCTAAAAAGAGCCTAGGAAGCAAATATCCATTAAATGCAGCAGTAAACAGTAGATACAGATATTTTCAACAGTACCAAGTTAATTTCCACTGTGATCTGTGCAAAATCTTTTCATAATTTGTTTTCAATGCTAGAGGTACCAAAAATCACATGTCCAACACATTTGTTTTTGCACAATAAACAGTTTCAAATTACAATCATTTATCATTTGCAGAAGTGACACAAAATGCTTGCAGATATGTTCTAAACATGATATGAAGTAAACATTTAGTATACAGCTTCCTGCTCAGAATTATTAAAAAAAAACACAAATATATATTCAAAAGTGGCATCTAATTTTTAAGCTTTTCTTACCTATTGTTAAAAAAGTATTAAGTATAAGCCATCACAAAGTGGTGATACTGGTGCCTGCCAGTTCAGCCAGACTACTGAAGATAGAACAATAAAAAAGACAAATTTCTCCTCTGGAAAGAGGGAAGCAGTCTCTCCCCTTAACAACCCTCCATGCCATCCGCATTTATAAATCAGAACGCATCAATCTGTGCAATGTTCTGATGTCACACTGGACAGAGACCTCCAAGACTTTGTTGACCCATCCTCGCAACATAAAACATACAGTGCAGAAGGAAGCCATTCGGCCCATCGAGTCTGCACCAACCCACTTAAGCCCTCACTTCCACCCTTTCCCTGTAACCCAATAACCCCTAACCTTTTTGAATACTAAGGGCAATTTAGCATGGCCAATCCACCTAACCTGCACATCTTTGGACTGTGTGGGGAAACCCACGCAGACACGGGTAGAACGTCCGCACAGACAGTGACCTAGCCGGGGAATCAAACCTGGGACCCTGGCGCTATGAAGCTACAGCACTATCCACTTGTGCTACCGTGCTGCCCAAGTTCAAGGACACCAACAGATATGGGAAGAAACAAGATGGTTTACCACAAAGAAATGTTCTTTTTGATGATTTAAGGTTAGGGTTAGTTAAGGCAGCAGTTCAGACGATAGCTTTCACCTGATGTCACCATATGTCGAATATATAGCTAACTGGGGGTGGGTGGGGGCGTGATGTCACAATTACTTTTGCACTTCTGGGCTTGCCATCCAGTCATCTTACTGGAAAGTGTATGTGTGGATACAATCAAGCTCCACTATAATGGCTGTTCAGCTTGGTTTACAGATGAGGAATGGCACTTGATGAGCTACCAGAACCAATGAAATTGGACACCAGCAGTAGTCACCTTTTTCATTCATAAAATGAAGGAGAAGAAAGGCAAGATAGCACTAACAATCTGTAGCTCGTAAATGAAATCCCACACTGAGCTGTTTATCATCTGGCACATTAAAAAATGAGAAAAATGCAGAGAAAAATTTAACCAATTTACACTGTTTTAAAACTAACATGGCAATAAACATTTTGTTTTCATTAATAAAATGAAGCATTTTCTTCTACAAAAGTTCCTAACTTTTAGTAAACAGTATATGGACATCAATTCTATACTGTAACACTAATGTTAATGCTATCACCATTTATTTAAAAGTCATCAGGTATCTTGGTTGAAACAAATCCTATTTTATACTCATTTAACTTCCTCTGACTAGAAAACAAAATGTTTTATGTTCAGTAGATTAATAAACATTATTCACATAGAACTCAAGTAAAACAGGTAATGTTGCCAGCTGTTGTCATTAGGTGAATGTTGGCGATGCTTGAAAGCAGTGATTTGCAATAAAAAATTATTAAGCAATTTGAACTGCTTGTAGAATCTTCATAATGGCACTAAAAAGCTCTTCAGCTTTACATGATGGTCATTTTTTTTCTTTTAGCCAGTCATATGATTAATATGACCCTAAAACAGAACCACATTCACAAATAATTAGTAAAATTCAACAGTATTACTGGCAGAACAAGTATGCTTATCCTTTGAAACAAACATATAAAATAGTGGAAAATAACACATAACATGTCAAGCAAAAGTTGAAAAACTGTTTCTTCCAGAGTTCTATAAGCCACAAGATATCTGTGTCCCCCAATCCCTTCACCTATTTTCTCTTTTCAATCCTCCCTAGTCATGTACTTTGTTGGCATATCAGGGGCTGGTTTAGCACAGGGCTAAATCGCTGGCTTTGAAAGCAGACCAAGGCAGGCCAACAGCATGGTTCAATTCCCGTACCAGCCTCCCCGAACAGGTGCTGGAATGTGGCGACTAGGGTTTTTTCACAGTAACTTCATTTGAAGCCTACTTGTGACAATAAGTGTTTTCATTTAATTTCATATGGTTTTGCATCCTCTATACCCATTGGAGTTTATAAGAATTAGAGGTGGTCATATTGAAACATATAGGATTTGGAGGGGAATTGATAGAGTGGATACCTGAAGGATGTTTCCTCTTGTTTGGGGGGGTGGGGGATTAAAACTCAGGGACATTGTTTAAAAACAAGACAGATGCCGCAAACCCTTTCTCCCAAAGAGTCATTGCTCTGTGGAATTCTTCTCCCCTGACAGCAGTGGAAGCTTGGTCTTTGAATTTATTTAATGCAGAAGTAGACACATTTATGTCAGGTGTCATGATAGGGAGATATTAGGAACTTGGTCCAGAAACAGGGTCCGAGATGTAGCAGGCACTTTAGGGGTTAGCAGACTGAGCTAAAAGACTGCTAGCAGCAAAGTCAGAGGTGTAAGCCCATACCCTGAGCTACCTTATCCCATTCAGACTTAACCTCGTTAGTGGGAATATACAAGATGCCCTGGTTCAGCCAGGATGATCCACTCAAGATCAATTGTTATTTTGGACAAGCTTGTTTGAATAGCCATTAGCCTATCACAGTCTGATGACCTATTTGTCCATTCATGGAAGGTTAGTTGCATATCAATAGCATGGCTCTGTTCTTTTGTATAAACGGGAGTGGGCAATCAGTTAAGATAATGATAAGTTCAAGTCTAGAAACCCAAGAGAACCTTTAACTGAGGGGCTGGTGGAGCTTAGAGAAAGAGAGAGAAAGACTGCTGTTCTGAACTGTGGAAATTGGCTAAAGAGGTCATGAAAGTTGCCACTGAGACAGGCTTTGGAAAAGGGTTCTGAACAAACGTCCCTAACAGAAGGAAAACTGCTTTGTAAATGCAAGTTTTGCCTTGACCTGTCTGTGTAAGCAGCATGGTTATTTAATGGGAAGTAGTGTGTTAACGTTAAGAAACTGTATTTAATCTGTGTTAGAGTTAAAGTAAAAAATTAATTATTGTTTTCTTATCTTTCGCTGTAATAAAGCTTGTTTATAAAATAACCAAGTCCAATTTCTTACATTATCGCTTCTAGAACGATTGACCTGTCTGCACCGTATTAAAACTTTAAAAATGTTGTGGCATCTGTCCAGTCTCTTAGCCACTGTTAAGATCTGAACAGGTGTCTGTAACACAGGCAAGAGAGTCAAGAGTTTATGGGGAGCAGACAGCAAAGTGAGTTGAGATCACAACCAAATCAGCCATGATTTTATTGAATGGTGGCACAGGTCTGAAGGGCTAAACGGCCTACTCCTGCTTCTATGTTCCTCTGGGCATCCTCTTGTCCCTTTTCTGAATTACTATTATTCATGTAAGCCATGGGAAGAAATATTATCAGTCCATTCAACCTAAGAAGCCATCACACCCAAGCTAAGACGCCATCATACCCTAGTACATCATCCAAACTTCTTTCAGGTAAGATTCTACAGATAGATGGCTGATAGAACTCTGGGCAATTTTCTTCTCCTAACTAAAGGTGCTGAAATTTTGCAATCAACTAAATCACCATAGATGAAGGGTTGAATGAAGGTGAAGACAAAGTCCTTTGTAGTGTGTATGGCTCAGCAGCTCACTGAATAGACATCTTGAGCCAGTGCAGAGACTCAAGACAAGCCATTTGCTCAGTGGCAGCACTCTCATCTCTGCGTCAGAAAGTCACAATATCAAGCTCCATTTCAGAGACTTGAGCACATAATTTAGGCTGGTACTTCAATACAATACTGTGGGAGTGCTGCACTGTAGGATGAGATGTTAATTCAAGATCCCAAAAAGATATCATGGTGCTATTTGAAAGGCAGGTGCATTCTCTTGTGTCAATATTATGTTTTAACCAACACCTAAAACAGATTGGGATAAACATTCTTGCATATTTGCAACCAGAGAATTGTAAAGTGCCGGACATAAACAAATCAAGAAAGCTTGTGCACAAGTGCAATATGCATATAATTATTTGATGCTTGAATTATGTTCATCTTGTAAGTTCATCTATTGATCACTGTACCTGAACATATCCAGGCTCATTATCATGGCTGAGCCCATGCTAAGGAATGGCTGAGCCCATACTAAGGAATGGTTGTGCCATGTTAAGGAACTGAACAAGGGAATTTTACACAATCACAGTGGTTCAAAACAAATGCAAAATTCAACACAGAACTTTAGACATCTAGTGTCCTGCTTTAGACACAGCAGGAAATTGACATTTTTTTGGCCTTACTTTAATTTTTTAAAAACAATCGTTATTTACTGTTTCTTTAAATGTATTTTTGTGACTTCAGTATGCATAACATTAAAAATTGAAAGGCTTCCATAATTGCATTTGCTTAAACATGCTGTGCCTAATGTCCATGAAAGATGGTGAGATGGCTAGACCAAATGTCATATTAGAAAAATGTACAGTGCTAGTTCCATACTTTCCTTGCACCATGATTGTTTACACCTTTGTTGAATTTTACATTGTCACTAGCATAAGCTGCATCACAGAAACTTTGGCTGTAAATTGATAACACCCAAAATGTGCACAAGAACTGCATAATTTTGGATGTCACTTCCCAATTATGCTCCCTCAGGTAATTTCACCCATGATCTGGCCATTTATTGCAATGCTTTGAGGGACAATCTAAATTGACTGCTGTATTTCCTAAATTACAATAATTTCAAAAATGAGTACTTAATTAACCGAAAAGCACTTTGGAACATCCTGAACAGTGCTGATTTTCTTCTTTATAAATGCATTTAGCTGTCATCTTGGCTCAGTTAGTAGCTTTCCTGCCTTTGATGGAAGGTTGTGTGAAGTTAAACTCTACTCCAAGATTAGGTTACATAATCACTTTAGTGCTAAGGAAATGCTGTCATCCATATGAAATATTAAGTACGAACCTGCTCAAAACAACTAAACAATTTTATGTCACCCATGGAAGAAAAACATGTAATTCTGACCGTGTCCTGGCTAACATTCTCCCCTCAGCCAACAGAGCAAAACAGATTAAATGCCCAGGCATTCATTTATATATAGGGGGAATTTGCTCGTCATATTTGTCGACATAACACTGTCATAGAGGACTTTGAAACAGAGGACTAACAAGTGATAAAATACCACCTCGATACATTTGGCCTTTCCTCAAAAAGGGAGGTATGAAATCACCTGAAATAGCTGGCTTTAAACAATCTGTTTTCCTATACCACTTGGAATTTAATAGGAGCAATTATAAAACAGAGTAAGACATAGAGCCACATAGAAATTTTAGGTCAGATGACCAAAAGCTTGGTCAAAGTAGTTTTTAAAGAGTGTCAAACAGCCAAGAGGCTGTGACGTATTGAGAAGAGGCAGAGAAGTGTGTTGGAACTTTTAAAAAAACCATTACAAATTCAACAGTTTCTTTTTACTTAAGTTAATGATGAAAATGAGGATTTTAACTTGTCGGCACTGCAATTTATTGTACTGCCTAACAATGCAGATGCAACTTTCAACATGTTCATTAATATTTTCAAAAAGTTAAGGTTTTTGCATTTTTGATTTATCTTTGCAATGAAAAACAGGATTTTTCTAAAGGCTCAGGAATTCCTCTGACGAACAAATGAGTCAGTCGGGTCCAACGTTTGCACTGGGCTCAACAACTCCACGTCACCAGATCACTATCAAACAAATTCCTTCTACGTGTGTGCATGTATGTCGATATCAATTTGGTTGCAAAGTTCCCTTTGCTCGAGTAAAATTAGAAGTGGTCACTGGGAGCTTAAATTTAATATCTAAACAAGGAGACCGTGCCTTCAGAAAATCAAAAAGTGACAAACAAATGTACTTCAATTGACATAATTGACAAAGAACATTAAATATAATATGCTCCAACCCACTCATTCTACTGTGAAAATTCTATCGTTGGAGATTAATGCCCAAGTTCTTGCTCTCCAACACGATTGAAGGGTACTAATCAAATATTCGTTACCCCTGTCCATCGACTTTCTATGCATATTTGCACTGGAAATTGCAGTGATTAGAAAGCAATGAGTCGCCGTGAATGGTTCTGAAGAGTTGCTGGCATCAGCGAACTACCCCACTACTTTTTTTTTAATAAATGTTTTTTATTGGGTTTTTGAACAAAGTATATATTTATATATATATATATATATATATAGAGAAGAGAAGAGCACACACAAAACATAAATAAAATAAAATAACGTAGGGTATTATGCACTAGCTCAACAACAACTTTGTACAATTGGCAATATTATTTTTAACACATAAGTAGGCATCTGTTTGTGAGGGGTGGGGGGGAACTGGGGAGGTAGATATACAGTTGGGTGCCGGAGAAACAATTACAGAGGGCAATACGCAAATGGATCTGGTGTTGGTGTTGTCACTTGCTTCTCCCGGACGGATTTCGTTGCCGTTGTCATCTCGCGACCTCCCACTTCTAACTTTATGATGGGAGGTAGGTCATTGATGAAACAACTGGAGGTGGTTGGGTCGAGGATATTAGGGCACTACGGAGCATTTTCTGCAGTGATGTCCTGGAACTGAGATGATTGACCCTCCAACAGCTACAACCATCTTACGTTGTGCTCAATATGACTCCAACCAGCAGATAATGAAGCAGCTGAAGATAGTTGGACCTTGGACATTGCCTCCAGGAACTGCTGTAAAGATATGTCAGCTTTGGCTTAATGTCTGGGTCAGGAGGCTATAGTTTCAGAGATTTGATCACAAAATCTAGGGAGACACTTCAGTGTAGCAATGAGACATAAAATGGAAGTGATGTCTGTCCTCTCATGGGGAAATTAAAAATTCTGTAGCACTATTTGAAGAGCAGATTGGTTTTCTCAGTATTCTGTCAAACATTTATTCTTCGAATAACATTTGTAAAACAGATGATTTGATCATTTGTTTAATTGTTGTTTGAGGGAGTTTGCTGTCTGCTAACAGATTATGTTTCCAACATTATAACATTGACTACATTTCAAAAACACTTAATTGATTGTGTAAAGTACATTCCAAAGACTTTAAAGACACTCTATAAATACAAGTGCGTTTTTATGGTCAGGGGCACATCTTCCTTTGTGACATGCCTGGATTCTTGGCAAAGGTAGAGTTCCCTTACAATAGTTAAAAATATAAATGCTCGAGTTTAGCAAGAACACTGTTCTTTGAACATTTAAGTTTAGGTAAGATAGGTGTGAGAAGTGACAAGAGGATCGGTGGGTTTCCGAGGCACTTTTTAGCTTTGATAATGCACTACATTTAGACTTGTTCAGTCAGACACAGGTTTACTACTCCAGGATAGCTTCCTTTCCCCTTCATCCTTCCCCTCCATTAATTGTGCTCCAAAAGAGTATATAATTTCCATTAAAAAATAAAAGAGATGTTGCTACAAGTTGCTTCATTGCAACTTGTAGCAAATCAAGTGCTGATGATGGGAGTTCCTCTTAGGAGTCCCAAGAACACTGCATGGGAAGGATGAGGAAAATAGATATCAGGGCAACAAATGCGGAGGCAATGAGATGTAACCATCTTTATACCAAATCCTGTATTTACTGACCCACCTGAGCATATCCCACTGTTGACATTTTTCTTTCACAAAGGGGAAAATCTAAAACTATTGTTTAGATGTCAGCCTGCAGGCAATCTGTATGATAGGGAGAGATCTTCTTATGGGAATGCATTAAGCATACATTACCCAATTCTTAAATTACTGCAACTGGCATAAGCCAACTAAGTCAGATGTTCAGATGCATGAAGCTAGTAAGAGAAGGCTTGTTTGCAAGATAAAAGGTTCATCACTCTTCCTTAGGACAGAAGGCAAAGCTAAGAATGTATCCCAGGAACAGGGTTACCAACATTACAAAGCATAATAGATGGCAGCCATACACTGCACAGACCCATAAACGCGGCCTTGGCTTTCCCACAGGCAAGTGGTACAGTATCACCAAACAGGTTAACCCTCTTCATTCCCACTTCATACAGCAGTAGCACATCCACTTTTCCTAGCAATAAAACTGATAAGCTACACTGCTTTGACATTTACCTCCAGGCACGTCTTATGTCTCCACATTGAGCTCTCATTTTACTTTGTTCCCTCTTCTCCTCCAACAAAAGCCGACACAACGTTTACATTTATTTGAAGCATTAGACGGACTAAATAACACTTGTGCCCACATAAATTTAAAGAATAAGTGCAGATTTAAAGGTAATTTGCTGTTGCTTAGCTGCCAATGGAAAGCTAAATCTATGCTAAGAGCCATATCCTTCATTCAAATAAGCTGGCCCCATGCAATTGAGCAGTTCCCTCAGTGCATGGTGGGCTAGTCTGGACCAGCCATTCCCAAAGGTTTTCTTGACCATTGAAAGTGAGGGTTTCAGTAACATTTTATTAAATTTATGATCTATATATTTGGCATTCGGCGTGCAGTTTCAACCTTCATTCAGGTATTCTAGCCTCCATTTATAAAGACAGGGGATGGGATTCTCCATCCTGCCAGCCCCGTTTTCTGGCGTAGCGCACCCCCGCCGGCACGCGGGGGTGCGCTGCCAGCAAAGCAGAGGATCCAACCGACGGAGGATCTCGCAAAGGATATTTATGTGTTCAGTAATTCTTAGAAATAATAAAATTACTTACCGATTCACCTGCTAAACATCGAGGACAAGGCTTTGATGTGCCCACTTGTTCATGGTTTTGTTGCATCTTTGAAAAGAAATGCTAATGTAAATATGAAATTTGGTAAGATAATGTCAACTATCAAATAATTAATCATTGGTAGCCTTTTGGGGTAAGTCATAAAAGTTACTAATTGCCTGGAAGACTGTATATGGACAGATGTATTATGATGAAAGTTTATAAATGGTTTCTTCTGCATTAATGCTCTAACATGCTTCATTATAGAGCGATAGGAGTTATATAGCTGTGCTATCATGGAGATTAACTTTGCCACAGAACAAAAAGTGGAAGAAGTGAAAGAAATGTGTGTATTAGGAACAATGTCTACCATCTCTTTGGTTGGGAAATAGTCTCATCTTCAATAACGACAAACCAATTGGAAATTAAAACCAGTCAGTTTTTTAAAAATTATGTGGAGGAGGGAAGCTATCCCTTTTATTTTAGATTAATATTTCCCAATAGGAATAATGACAACAACAGAAAACACTGGAAATGTGCAACATTTCAATCAGTCTATAAAGCAAAACAACAGGTTAACATTTCAAGGACATATTGAAATAGTCTGCATCCCCAACAAATTCTGTTTTTGTTCTCAAAATGAGAAATCTGAAATGAAAAAAAAAAGGAAAAATTGCAAATATTATGAAGTGATCAGTGTGAATGTGGTGCACTATGCTTACCTCGGGTTATAAATAAATATATATGAAGTGATCAGTGTGAATGTGGTGCACTATGCTTACCTCAGGTTATAAATACATAAAAATATAACTAGACTGCAATAATACTTGTTTAACAAAATTAATGATTTAACATATTCCATTTAGCAGATTTTAGAATTTGTTTCAGACGGAGAGAGTCAAACTATGGGTAACTCCATGATCTCACATTTCCAGAAGGGAACAATGCTCAGACAGTATAACAGAGAAGTACAGAAAATAGTAAATAAAGTCACCAGAGTCTCAGATGACCGTAGGATGCTTTCCCCTTTGACTGGGAGAGATGACTGGTGGTGATTTAACTTGAGGTTCACCACACCTCAGGTGAAGGACAAGGTTGAGAAGTGTTCATGAATAACCTCAGCAGGTAGGGGAAATTGAACACACGCTGTTGGCCTTGCTCTGCATCACAAACTAGCTGTCCAGCTGACTGAGCTAAACCGGTCCCCATCTATCTACTCCCTTATTAAACATATTCAGTGACTTGGCCTCCACAACCTTCTGTGGTAGAGAATTCCAAAGGTTCACCACCTTGCGTGAAGACATTTCTCCTCATCTCAGTCCTAAATAGACTACCCAGTACCCCGAGACTGTGACCCCTGGTTCTCAACCCCACAGCCAGAGGAAACAACATTCATGCATCCAGTCTGTCCAGCCCTGTTAGAAATTTTATGTTTCAATGAGATCCCCTCTAATTCCTCTAAATACCATTAAATACAGGCTAAGTCGACCAATCTCTCCTCACACAACAAACCTACCATCCCAGGAATCAGTCTGGTGGACCTTTGTTACACTCCTTCCATGGCAAGTATTCCCTTTCTTAGATAAGGAGACCAAAACTGTACACAATGCTCCTTGTGTAGTACAGCTGCAGTAAGACATACTTGTGTTAAGATGTTTGAGATGAAACAACTATCTTTTACATGTTGAGCGTTATATAGTAAAACAGGAAGGAAACAATAAAGGGTGTTGCACAATATTTAAGTAGATAGACATTTTTCCTATTGGGAAAAATGTTTATGTACTTAAATATTGAGCAACACCCTTTATTCAGCACATCAACTTTTTCCCACGACTAGTGAGAAAAACAACATCTTCATCCTGGTATCATGTATAATGCAAAATGTTCTCCAAGTGCAGACTAGATTTGGACAAGCAAAAATCTAGAAATTGTATAAATAAATTGTATAACTCAACATAACACAAAGCATCCATCATTATGCTTTGTGGCAGTTCCTGAATCTTGAAGCTGTTGAATGTTCCTTAATGTAAGCATTCCAAAAATGTTTAATTGATTATTGATTCATATTTATATACAGTTCATTTTGAGAAGTCAAAAATTAGTTGATAAAATATGCTTAGTAAAAAGTAGAATTGCAAAGTATTTCTGATCTTGAAAGTAGTGATGCTCTTAAGATATTTCATTTTCCAAATATTAATCACTGACTGGATGGCAACTCTAAAAAAGAAAAATTGGGCCATACCACAAAAGTCAACTTGTCCACATTAGGGACTGAAATTGTTCGACCTGTCAGTTCTGCAGGATCAACATGCTTCTGTAGATTCCAATGATCCATGGAGCTCCAGTTTAGCTGGGTGTATGGTACATCATTCTCAACTGCAAGGCTACCATCTAATCCTTGGCAAAACCGTTTCTGAAATTATAAAAGTGTATTACACCAGTTATATAAATGAATACAAATCTGAACTTTATTTCTGAATATTATTATTAATGAACAGCAATTTTCTGTAAAATGTACTGAATAGGCCAAGAAAAGCTGTCAAGCTATAATTAAGGGTAAATGCAGTAGTCTTTTAAAAAAATATAATATTTCCAATTAAGGTGCAATTTAGCGTGGCCAATCCACCTAGCCTTTCTTCTGCATGTGGTGTCGACGGGCACATCGAGGCCTTCCATGCCCGGTGGAGCACTGCAGGGGCTGGGGTGCTTTACTGACCTCGTTAACTGCACTCTTATTTGATGTTTTTAAGTTTCTGATCTTTGTTATGTTTGGGCGGTGCCCCTATCAGGAGCGGCCCTTTTTTGCTTTGTCCCTCAGTTTGTTTTCCTTTCTTCTGTTTTGTTGGTTGACCTCAAAGGAATGGGCAATCGACCTACACTGCACATCTTTGGGTTGTGGGGGTAAAGCTCACGCAGACATGGGGCGAGTGCAAACTTCACACAGACAGTGACCCAGGGATAGAACCCGGGTCCTCGGTGCGGTGAGGCAGCAGTGCTAATCACTGTGCCACCGTGCCATTCCAAATGCAGTACTCTTAATGTGGAACCTTGCATAAAGAAAGCACACATCAGAGAATCAAGACTGCAGTGTTCTACCCCTAACTCTTATCCCTAACTGCGCTGTGTGGGAGTCACCACTAGCAGTATTATATGTATTACGGCAAGACACGTATACTAGAGATACATGGGTAAATCCCTGCCTGCTGGCTCCGCCCAGTAGGCGGCGTATAAATGTGTGCTCGCTGGTGCTGCAGCCATTCTGGTGACAGCTACAGGAGGCACAACATCTTTGCTCAATAAAGCCTCGATTATCCCACTACTCTCGTCTTTGTGGTAATTGATAGTGCATCACGCTGGTAGCACTGAATTTACCACCATAAATTTTCTGATGCCAGATTTACTTTGAAGATTAATATTTTGACAATCTTGACCTAACAGGAATTTTAGATGTGAATGTTAGATACTCACATGTTGGGTAAAATGCAGCATAATTAGAAGCCCCTGTTGTGTAAACAGGACATTAAAAATAGCTCAAAATTAACATACACATTTGAGCTTACAAATGCATAAACCTTTGACTTGGAATGAACCATTGCTATTTTTATTTTGCTCTCAAATAATCTGCTCTCTCCTGAAGACTTCAGCTGATGCTTGTGTGAACCCCTTGCACCTTATCCTGGTAACTATTCTGCATATGCAAGACTAGACAACAGATTTCAGCATATCAGGGATATTATATCTTAGCAATCTCCAACAAAATGTGAAGAAAATGTACTGAACAGAAAAATTGGGTACTGAGAGAGATTAATATTCTCTCCCCACCCCCCTCCACTTGCTAGTCTTGGGCATTAATGCAAAATAATGCCAAAATATAGTAGCAGATAGGACCATGATACTAGAGTTAATACAACTGAAAATAATAGCAGTATAGTAGCATTGTGGTTACAGCATTGGACTAGTACTCTGGATACACTAGTTCAAATGCCTCCATGGCAGCTGTGAAATATAAATAAATCTGGAATAAAAAGATAGTATCAGTCATGGAGACCATGATTATCAGACTCTCATAGAACCCCATCCACAGTTCATTCATGCCCTTTAAATAGAACATAGAACATAGTGCAGAAGGAGGCCATTCGGCCCATCGAGTCTGCACTGACCCACTTAAGCCCTCACTTCCATCCTATCCCCGTAACCTAATAACCCCTCCTAATCTTTTTTGGACACAAAGGGCAATTTAGCATGGCCAATCCACCTAACCTGCACGTCTTTGGACTCTGGGAGGAAACCGGAGCACCCGAAGGAAACCCACGCAGACATGGGGAGAGCATGCAGATTCCGCACAGACAGTGACCCAGTGGGGAAATCAAACCTGGGACCCTGGCGCTGTGAAATCATTCATTCTTACCCTATCTGACCAATGTGTCCTCTGAAACTGCCTAGCAAGCCACTCAGTTGAATTCAGGACAGCAACTCACCACCTTGTTCTCATCCCTTTTAAAAATAGGCAGCGACCATATCCCAGGAATAATAGGTTAGAACCTCAATATAATCCCAATTTCACATTGCTCTACAATCTGTTCCTTTAAATAAAATGTTCACTGCTTAAGCATACCAATTGAATTAGGGCAAATGATCACAGGTCATTAGAAAACATTAACTCAGCCAAATACACACTGAAAAATACACAAAATTGCATTGTTAGTATCTTTTAACTGGCCTCAGATATGGTGGATTAAATGCTAATTATGTAGGTGCCATCTTCCAGTTGTCCAGAGCACTAAAAGCTCCTAAAGATGTTTCAAATTAAAAAATAAACCCTTTTAAAATTCATAAATACCATATGAATGACATCTAATTGCCCACATTAAATTTGACATCACTACAATGGATGAAGTTAATGTTTTTGTAATGTATTGACAAATGCTCCAAGGTACAATACTAAAACTAGGCATGATAATCCATCAATTCAGATACTATATAATTTGTGTTACATCATTACCCACTGCAGTAACAGGAGTGATGAGTTGGCTACAGATTACACAACGTAAATGGCTCTTCTGGGGAAACTGGAAACCTTATGACATAAGAAAATTATTTATCTCAAATATCAGGAGACTTAGGAATATATTTAAATCGGACAGTTAGAAGCTTGTTTTGTGATTGGTATATCCTTCATTTCTCTTGTTCAAGACGTGCAAAAATCATATTAGGTAGTCGATAATACAAATCGCATGCTTATATGTTAATAATAATACACATTGAATAAATAAAAGTTAAATCCTTAGCTAAAGCTGAATTCCAGAGGTTAGATGAGGGTGATGGCCCTTGATATCAAGACAGCATTTTACCGAGTGTGGTACTCAGGATCATTAGCAAAATAGAAATCAGGCAATAATCTCCATTGCTTGGTGTCACATGTAGCACAAAGGAAAATATTTATGTTGAAGCCAGTAATCTCAGCCCCAGGACTTTGCTGCAGAAGATCCTCAGGGTAGTGTCCTTGGCCCAACTTCAGCTGTTCATCAATGACCTTCCCTCCATCATCAGGTCATAAGTGGGGATGTGCAGTGATGATTGCAGTGTTTAGTACAACCGGTGACTCAATGACACACTGAAGCAGATTGTGTACACACGCAGCAAGACATAGACAACATTCAAGCTCAGGCTGATAAGTGCCAAGCAATATTTGCGCGAAAGTGCCAAGCAATGACCAATGTCACAACCAGGTTAGCAGGCATGAACTGACTCCTCTCTTTATCTCCCTCCTGAGTTGGTTATCAGAGTTTGAATTTTAATGCGATGTAATACTGCCAATTTAATGATATTTAAATGTGCATAGTTTAGTCCAAGAAATAATCCAGCCAGGTTCCTATAATTTATTTCACAGGATATGGGTATCACTGGCAAGGCCATGCTCCATAGCCTTCGAGAATGTGGTGGTGAGCTGCCTTCTTCATAGAATTTACAGTGCCAGAAGAAGGCCATTCGGCCCATTGAGTTTACACCAGTCCTTGAAAGAGCACTCTACCCAAGTCCATGCCTCCACCCTAGCCCGTAACCCCACCTAACCTTTGGCACTAAAGGGCAATGTAGTGTGGCCAATCCACCTAACCTGCATCTTTGGACACTGGGAGGAAACCGGAGCACCGGGAGGAAACCCACGCAGACACGGGGAGCTGTGAATGTGATGTGAATGTTACTTGCCACTTATCAGCCCAAGCCTGAATGTTGGCCACGTTCTGCTGCAGATGGGTATGAAATGCTTCAGTATCGGAGGAATCATGAATGGTTTTGAATATTGCACAATCATCAGTGAACATTCCCACTTCTGACCTTGTGATGGACAGAAGGTCATTGATGAAACAGCTGAAGATGGTTGGGCCTAGGGCACTACCATGAAGGGGTCCTGCAGTAATGTTCAGGGACTGACATGATTCACCTGCAACAACCTCAAGCATCACCCTTTGTCCACTGGTGAAGTGGAGAATTTGTACCCTCTGATTCCCATTGACTCCAGTTTTACCACGGTTCCTTGATACCACACTGTGTCAAACACTGCCTTGATATTAAGGGCAGTCCATTTTCACCTCACCTCTGGAGTTCAGCTCTTTTGTCACTATTTGGACCAAGGATGCAATGAGTGGCTGTGCCAAAAACTAAGAGTCAGTGAGCAGGTTGTTTCTAAGTGTTGCTTGATAACACTATTAATGATTCCTTTCATCATTTTGCTGATGATCAAGAGCAGTCAAATGGTAATTGACTGGGATTTGTTCTTTTTTTATGGCTTAATGTACCTGGGCAATTTTCTACATTGCTGCGCAGATGCCAGTGGTGTAGCTGTAATGGATCAGATTGGCTAAGGGCATAGCTAGTTCTGGGGCACAAATTTTCAGTACTATTACTGAAATGTTGTCCTTCAATGTTTTATTGACATCAGGTGGAGCGAATAGAATTGGCTGAAGACTGGCATTTTTATGTTGGGAACATCAGGAGGGTGCCGAGATGGATCATCCTCTCAGCACTTCTCCCTGAATATTGTTTCTAATATTTCAACTTTGTCTTTTGCACTGAAGTTCTGGGCTCTTGCATCGTGAGGATGGGGATATTTAATGAGCCTCCTCGAGTTGTTTAATTGTCCACCACCAGTCACGACTGGATGTGACCGGACTGCAGAGCTTAGATCTGACCTGTTGATTGTGGATCGCTTAGCTTGGTCTTCCCACATGTTGGTTTTGCAGCTTTGCATGCAAGTCTGTGGGACAGGACATACTAAGGAATGATGATGGTGGTGTCTAGGATATGTCTGTAAGATATAATTCTGTGAGCATGACAATGTCAGGCTGTTGCTTTGGGGCAGCTTTCCCAATTTTGGCATATGCCATATGTTTGCAAGGAGGACCTTGCAGGATAGACAGCGCTGGGTATGCCACAGTTGCTTTGGTGCCTATGTTGATGCCGGGTGACACATCCGGTTTCATTCCTTTTTGTAGACAATTGAGTGACTTACTAGGCCATTTCAGAGGGCATTTAAGAGTCAACCACATCGCTTACACATGGAAGCCAGGTGAGTCAAGGATGACAGATTTTCTTACCTAAAAAAGGAAATCAGTGAAGCAGATGGATTTTTACGATAATCGACAATGGTTTTATGGTCACTGTTTCCGATACTAGCTTTTTAATCCAGATTAATTAACTGAATTTAAATTCCACCAGCTGCCTTGGTGGGATTCAGACCCATGACCCTAGAGCATTAGCTTGGGCCTCTAGCTTACTAGCCTGGTGACATTGCCACTGTCTCCCCCCCGCTTGATGGGTCAAGGCAATGAATCAGGGAGTAGCTGTGCCCGGAGCTTTAATTTCGTTGAAAAAGACTAGATTTTTCCACCTCCACGCTTGACCCCCCCACCCCCCCCAAATCTGCTGCCCCTTTTGCTCGTGCCATTGCCAGCTTCCCACCCCACCCTCCCCCTCGCTCGTGCTGCTGCCCCATGGCCCCATCATCACCCTTGCTTGCCTCACTGCCACCCTCTCACTTGCCCCACGACTTTGTAACATTTTTCAATGTTATACACCAGCCTGGCTTACTGCGGAAACCATGGATGTATTGAACGGAATCTTGGGTTCTGCAAAACCCAGTTTGGGTGCTGTCATGATATTCAAACACACACATCATGATAGACACACCAACAGACAAATCAGAACACACAACACCACAACCAATGACAGAAAGATATAAAAGCACAGACACGACCCCCGGTGGTCAGTATTAGCTGCAGAGGAGAACCAGGACACATCTGTTATCAAACACACTCAGGGAGACAGCACGTGCAGAGTATCCAGAACGAACTGTATTATAAGAGTTATAATAAAATAGAGTTGTACCACATACAACTGTGTTGGCTCATCTGTGCACCAGAGCACCCAACACCACATGGTACAGGAGTGGATCGATACCTGCCGGCATACCTCAGTGTACACAGACAACCAGCAGTGCCCAGGCAAAATGATAGAGCTCCCGGTTCCGCAGCCGCTCCAGTGCTACGGCGATCTCCGCGAAAACTGGCGGCGATTCCGGCAAATGTTCGAATTGTTCCTGGTGGCAGCTGAACTCCAAGACCTGGATGATAGCGAAAAAATTGAATTTCTCCTCACCATCGCCGGTGCAAGGGCAAGAGAAATATTCACAAGGTTCAGGTTCTTCAGGAGGCAGCAAAGGTACGATTACCAGGCAGTCCTGGACAAATTCTCCAAGTACTGTGAAGAAAACGCAATCCAATCGGCAAATAAAGGTAAGAAAAGCTGCAGTACTCACCTCGTGGCTGGGATCCCGGAGCCCGAATTCCCAGAAGCCAAAATCCCGGGCCTGAGAGAAGGCTGGGTCGAGGTCGGCGGCCATCTTGCTAAAGGTATCACGCTAGCACAGTTGCGCGAGCAGTGCGCAGAACCGGAAGTTTCGTTTGCGCATGTGCGAGATGCTGCGCATGCGCAGTCAAGAAAACGGCCATCGGTAAAGGAACAGCGATCTGAGCATGCGCAGTCGCTTCCTACGTGCTACATACCGAGCGTCAGGATGTCAGAGGCCCCAGACTGCACCAATTTAAAAGGGAAATGTCCCAAATCCAATTTAAAAGGGAAACGTCCCAAATCAAAAAAACAAAAATCTGTTAAAGCTGTAAAACAACCTTCCCTCACCTGGAATGACAGCACAGTGCCGCAAATTGACCCAGGAGATGAATTTGACCTCCGAAGAACCCTCCGACAAGCAGTTACCTACGCACAAGCCGATGATTCCGACCTTGAATACTTCGATGACGATCTTTACAGTGTTTCCGGACCTCGCGAGCCCAATGATAGCTCCGTGGTCCTATATGACTATGACTCGGCCGAACCTTTCGTGTTGCACATTGGCTGTCACCCATTAGACTGGACTTATAACGCTGTTCATACGTTCAAAAAGTCAAACACTTCTGTATTATAACCTGTTGTTGTTTATTGTTCCAGATATCGTCTGACCAGACCAATGTTCAAGTTTTTTTTTTTTTCTCTCGCATCCAAGTTTTGTTATGGTACAACCTTGTTAGTGTGACGCACCCGACATCGCCCCATGTAAATAGTTACGTCATATACACACGCTGTACATAACACACACACACACACTCTTCGATGCACTCACGACACAATTATATTTATAACCACGTAGGCACATATCTTTGTAAAAAGGGGGGGATGTCATGATATTCAAACACACACATCATGATAGACACACCAACAGACAAATCAGAACACACAACACCACAACCAATGACAGAAAGATATAAAAGCACAGACACGACCCCCGGTGGTCAGTATTAGCTGCAGAGGAGAACCAGGACACATCTGTTATCAAACACACTCAGGGAGACAGCACGTGCAGAGTATCCAGAACGAACTGTATTATGAGAGTTATAATAAAATAGAGTTGTACCACATACAACTGTGTTGGCTCATCTGTGCACCAGAGCACCCAACACCACAGGTGCCAGATTACTACTGAACCACAAGCAAATTAGCAGAGGATAAATAAGATCACAAAATGGAATGCATTGCTCAAAGATTGGTGTGTGAGAAACAGGTTTTGATTCCTGGAGCACTGGCACCAGGACTGGTGAAAGAGAGGGCTCTACAATGAAATGGTCTTCAACTGGTTTCAAAGCTGTTTTTTATTGAAAAAAAAACCCAGACGGAAAAGGAAATTGGCTGTAATGTACTTTAATAAAGTCATATGAATGAAGGCTGCAAATTTACCAGTATTACAGAAACCAAACCATAATTTATTATCCTTATTCTGTGCAATCCATGTTCATAAATGAAAGCCCTGATGTGAAACTGCTTCTCCTAATTCTGTAATTTTTCTTCCAGTTTCTCTCCAGTATTATTGATGTTAGTTTCAGACAGTAACGGAGTGAAATGTCTCTAGGTTTGGAAATTTGAATTTTCACTGAAAATAAATCAAACTTTTACAGGAATACTCCAGACCCTGTGCTGGACAATCTGTACATGGAAAAGGCTTTGCTGACTATCTACTCGTTTTCATTTTTATAGATATTAATCTCGGTATTTTGATATTTTGGCATCGACATCTGCAGTCACACTAACACAAGCGTACACACAGAATTTTCTCCAGAAATATTCACATATAATTTGAATCATCAGCTCACAACTTTTATGATCCCTCATTTGTTTTGTACTCTTAAGTCATATGGACAAGAGAAACATGCAATATAAACTCAAACAGCTGAACCTCTTGTTTTGTGCTACTGAAAACAGCAAACACAAAAACAGCAGTCAGCCTACAAGAGACAAGTGGCTGCAAGGTGAGGTAGAAAGGCTGAGTCACAGTCTGAACTGCCAAAGAAGACTGGGCACAGAATTGGTCATCTGAATTAGTCACAGAAGCTGGATGGGTCAGGACATTAAGCATGAATCCATCCTCATTAGGAAAAGCAAAGAGGTGGAGCAGGTATAAAGGAAAATAATTTAACAGAGAAGCAAGTTAAACCAGACAAAAAGGAAAAAAAAAAAATCGAAACTATATCATGTTGGAGCATGCCCCAAAGTATTTCACATCTAATTAATTACTTTTGAAGTATACTGTCCATTATGTCAGCAAATATTGCAGCCCATGTGTAGAGAAAATGAAATGAACATATTAACTTTTTTTGGTGGAGTTGGACAAGGTAGCAATGTTTGCCAGAATTGCCTGTCTTTTTCAAATACTGCACTGAATTCTTTGCGCATCTTTTCAAGTATATGTGAGAATCTCAATTTAAAAACAAAGTAAAAAATGAAGGTGCAAAATTAAAACGACTGGTTCATGGCTTCTTGCAAGTATAGAAACATAGAATTCGTGCAGAACGAGGCCATTCGACCCATCAAGTCTGCACCGGCCCTTGGCAAGAGCAACGTACTTAGCCCTGGCCTCCACCCTATTCCCGTAACCCCACCTAACCTTTTGGACATTAAGGGACAATTTAGTCTGGCCAATCCACTTAACCTGCACATCTTTGAACTGTGAGAGGAAACTGAGCACCCGCAGGAAACCCACGTAGACACGGGAAGAAAGTGCAAATTCCACAAGGACTGTGACCTAAGCCGGAATTGAATCCGGGAGGCCCCTGGAGCTGTGAGGCATCAGTGCTAACCACTGTGCCACCCTGCCGCCCCAGGGTGTAATGTAGCCAACATGGGCCAATGAGCAACATTTCAGGTTTATCATGGTATTCACTTTGGACTCAATATTGAAGATGGCAGAGTACCTCAACATAAAAGGGAGACATTTTGTCCAAGAATAAACCTTTGCAGCACCATTATGTTCTGGGAATTTCAGGCTCCTTAGAGAAGTAATTTTTAAGTTTTTAGCTCACTCACCTGAAACCGTAATAGCTGCATCACTTATAATAACTTGTTATTTGAGCATAAAATCGAGTTGGTGAGAGTTTGCACTGAAGACAGACATCATACAATTATGCTCCATTTTGTCCTTATTGAAGCGACACGACACACATCCTCTAACAGGGGTTCACTGGTGAGCAATCAATCCATGCCTATTTTTATCCTCCTTAGTTAAGCAGTGTGAATCAATTCTAGGATTGTATTATTATTCAAATTGAAATCAGCTAACTCACAAACTTTTATACCCTGCTCAGCTAAGTAGCACACATGACAGTTCATTGATGTACCAAGCCCCCAGGGCAATTCTGACAGAATAATGAGCTTTTGCATTCCGTTCAATCCTATATTCCTTCTCCTGAATGGAATTTTTCAAATTATAGTGCACTATTGGAGAAGAAAATAGCATTGCAACTTCCTTAAGGTTTAACACCAGGGTTGCAATAGGACAGCTCCTACTCATCTCCTGTCCTTACCCCAGTTTTTCAGGTGACTGCAGACTAAACCCTGAATAGAGCATGTGGTTTGGATGCAATATATCATGATCCTGCTTTAGTATTCTAGCTTCTTCAATAAACAGTGTTTATTTTCCTACCCTCTGCTAAAGATTCTTATACAGAGTCTCCCAAAGCACAAAATGTTTCACAGCCAGTTTCACAAATGCCAACGTTAGTACGCCCTTCACAGCTTTGAGGATGACTGCCTTGGACACAAGGATCTTAGGTGTCAGCACCAATGTTGCGGTTGTCAAAGACTCTCATCCTTAGGTGTCCAGTGGAGGCAGGGGTTTCTCGGATGTTGATAGAGGGAGACTAGATCTTGCCCCAGGGCAAGTTGATGAAGGATTAGAGTCTTCTTGCGGTTGAGGACAAGACCGATTCCTCGGTATGCTTCTGCAAAGGTGTCAAGCATGGCTTGAAGATTCTCTTTTGAGAAAGCGGCGATTGTGATGCCATCCACATTCTGTAGTTCCATGAGCAATGTCAGGTGTCTTTTTCTTCTGGGATTTTATTGGTTTAGGTTAACATTTTTCCATCCATCCTGCAGACGATGTCCACTGGGAAGCTTGTTCTTGACAAGGTAAAAGAAAGGATAGTCATGATGAAAATAGAGAAAATGGTGGGGGGGGGGGGGGGGGGGAGAAAAGAGAGAGATGACGACACATCCCTGCTTGACTCCAGTCTTGGCGTCAAAGGTTTCGGTCTTATTTCTGTTGGTGAGGACTGTCGCCGACACCTTGTAATGGAGGAGTTGGAGGATGTTGATGAATTTGGCTGGACAGCCAGCCTTTGACAGGGTCTTCCAATTGACTGAGTAAAAAGCCTTGGTCAGATCGATGAAGGCCATGTAGAATGGTTGATGGTGCTCCTGGCATTTCTCTCGAATTGCCGAGCAGTGAAAATCATGTCCGCTATTCCACGGTTTGGTGGGAAGCCACACTGTTTTTCAGAAGGATTTCTGGACGCGGTGGCTGGCTAGGATTCAGGTGATGATCTTCACAGATTTGGAGGGTAGGGAGATTCATCAGTCGTTCTCACAGTCCATTTTATTTAATATGGTGGTGATGATGGCATTCCAGAGGTTGGCAGGAATATCTCCTCTTTCCCAGATTTTCAGCAACAGCGATGGAGATGACGGGTAATCTCTTCTCCTATAAGTTTGAAACTCTCCGCTGGAATCACATCCACTCAATGTGGTTTTTCCATGTTTAATGGCGGCTTTAACTTCATCCATGCTTGGTGTCAGTCCCAGTTCATCTTTGATGGGAAGCTAGGGGATTTCCTCAAACACATCCTCATCTGAGATTGTATCATGGTTTTAGGAGTTCTTTGAAGTGTTCTCTCCAAAGGCTGATGTTTCCTCTGTTTCTCAAGAGGATTCCGCCCTTGCTCCACACCGGTTTGAGGCCTTGGGCACTGGGTCCATATATTGCCTTGGTGGCACGGAAGCAGCCCTATGTGTCCTGCTTATCAGCAAGGGGTTGCAGCTCCTTAGCTTTCTCAGTCCACTATTGGTTCTAGATTTCTTCTTTGTACATCCACCTTGACTGATAGATGAGCTTTCCCTCTTTGCCTTGCTAGTTATGTTTATGTTGCTTTGTCAAGCGCAGAGTTTTCTTCTTCTTGTTGACAAGGTCTTGGATGGTGTGGTTTTTCTTGTTAAATCAATCTTGGTGTTTCCTGGTCTTGCTGCTGATGGTTTCTTCACATCTTGAGATGATGGCTATCTTCAGCACTTTTTGGTTTCTGGAAGGGGAGGGACACAATTGTTTCAAGGACACCTGGCGGCACGAGGAGGCCCAGAAATGGAGCCTGAGAAAGGAATACCAGTGATCTAGAGTCCAAGGACCAAACCCACCTCCCGGAAACACCTGCCAAGTGTGTGGTCGACTATGAGGCTCACCAGCAATACAAGAAACGACAGAACCCATTACCAGCAATACAGAGTTTCTGAGGTGGACAATCATAATCCTTTGCATGTGATCACCGAAGAAGACACCCTTCACTTACAAAATAAGATTCACATTTGACACTTTTGAAAAACTTTGTGAAATTGTTTTAGAAGGATTTTAGTCATAGAATAATAAGCAGAAACAGTCATCATTCAAATTAATTTTATTCTCTACTGACTGATACTGGTGAGTTATTCACTTCCTGCATCTACAATCAGAAGCCATGACTCGATAAAAAATATATAATGTATGACGGTCTCTCTGAGAGAAAGATCTCTAAATTACCACAAGAGGGCACTCAATCCATAGAAGTGCCTATATTCAGCTTAAGGTTTTGAATTTTTCTCCACTACAATGGGAATAAAGGTTTTCTCTTTGTTAATAAATTCTGACCAGAATTATTCCCAGCTTTGACCTAGTCGCTACACAAATTAAATATTTTGAGAGAATTATTTCTTCAAACAATTATGGCAAATGCTACAGCTTGTAAAATATATGTTAGTTACAATATCAGCCACCTCCGAACATAAAACAAGTTTTAGGAAAAAGCAAATCAACTGACCGTAAGAACAGATCATAAGACATAGGAGTAGAAGTAGGCCATTCAGCCCATCAGTCTGCTAAACCATTCAAGTGAGAATCCTCAACTCCATTTTCCAGCCAGTGGTAAACCACGTTATTGTGTTTATTGTATTATATTCACTGTGCTGTATTGTACATACCTGGACTTGTCCAGGCTGGCTCCGCCTGTGGCTCCTCCCCTCGGGGCTTCTGTATAAAAGTGGCAGGTCTCCACCTCCGGACCCAGTTCGGGTCCAGAGGCAGGAGGCTTGCTGCTTAGTGTATTAAAGCTTCAGTTAAGTTTATCACTCGTCGTCTATTATTGACGACGTAATGACGTATCAATTTAATACACTAAACTTCTAAAGATGGACTCTTCACTCAAGATGAACTCCTCACTCAAGTCTGATCACCTGGAACTGGACCCACAAGCAGTTGACGCTACAGAGACTTTTGAACACTGGCTCAGCTGCTTCGATGCGCACCTCACGTCCTTCAACGAAGATTTCACGGACCTCCAGTAGAAGCAGGTCCTCCACGCACGGGTGAGCCCAAGAATCTTTAATCTCATCAGGGACGCCCCCTCGTATGCGGAGGCGATAACGCTGCTAAAAGGACATTATGTGAAACCAGGTATATGCTAGGCTCCTCATCGCCACGAGACGCCAGCCCCCTGGGGAGTCACTCGTGGAATTCCTGCGCGCCTTGCGCATCCTGTCAAAACTGTGACTGCTGGGCGATATCGGCTACCCAGCACGCGGAGCTGCTGATCAGGGACACTTATGTCGCGGGCATGCACTTGAACTATATCCGCCAGCGTTTATTAGAAGGGGGGGACACTCGGCCTCCCAGAGACAGTCCAGCTCTCCAACTCACTGGAGGTGGCCTCCCAGAACATGGGGACCTACATCTCGGAGGCGCGGCATCCTCGTGGGCGCAGCCATTAACCGACCCAGGCGCGACGCAAGCCTGTGCCGCGCACCAGCCCGCCAACGTCAGAGGCCCGAGGTGCTACTTCTGTGGCCAGAATAATCACCCACGACAACACTGCCCGGCACGGAACACGACTTGTAAAGGCTGTGGGAAGAAGGGTCACTTCACAAAAGCCTCCCAGGCCCGACCCCCCCCTCCCTAAATCATCTAGGCCCAGCAGCGCTGCCTGTCGAGGGCCCTCCCAGCTGCCGCGCCACCCGCCATGTGCGACCAGTGGGCGCCGCCATCTTTAAACTCAGCCGACACGTGCGACCCACGGGGCCGCCATCTTGGACCTCGCCCACCACGTACGACTCATGGGACCCCGCCGCTGCCTCCCAGGAATCCAGCTCGCCCGGCTGCACGCTGGCCGCCGCTACCGTCGACCGTCTTCCGACACTCGCCTCCGTCACACTGGACCAGTCCCGGCCGTACCACCTCGCGAAGTCTACAATGACCATCCGGATCAACGGGCTCGAGGAGGCCTGCCTTTTCAACTCCAGGAGCACAGACAGCTTCATACACCCAGACACGGAAGTTCACCTCCGGGGTCTCGCTTCCATCCTGGCTGACAGTCCCGGGGCCCGTCCTTCTCCACCAGCACGCGAGGAGCCATGAAACCGACCCCCTCGTCAAGAAGGTCCTGCTGCTCCATGCGAACCCCCAATATGCAGACGTGACACACCAGGACGTGCGGCAGAACACGGTCTCCCTTCGGGATTTGGCTCCTGCAGGCTCCCTGTCGACAATCACCACCACCCCCGACCCTACACCGTCTCCCTCCACCTCCCTCATGAACTGACTACGTCAGGCTCACCAAGGACAATCAACCCCCCCCCCCCCCTTTCGCCAACTCAACATCTGGGTGAAGAAGACGACAACACGCTCACGGACGCTCAGGTCCAATGCCGGCGCCAACACCACAGCCGGGACTGAGGCGGTCACAGCGGAAGGTCAAGGCCTCTGACAGACTTGACCTTTTAAGGCACATCACCCCCGCCGGACTTATTTTAAACAGGGGGTGAATGTGGTAAACCATGTTGTTTTTAATGTATTATATTCGCTGTGCTGTATTGTACATGCCTGGGGTTGACGAGGCTGGCTCCGTCTGTGGCTCCTCCCCTCGGGGCTTCAGTTTGAAAGTGGCAGGTCTCCTCCGCCTCCAGACCAAGTTCGGGTCCAGAGGCAGGAGGCTTGCTGCTTAGTGTATTAAAGCCTCAGTTACGTTTATCACTTGTCGTCTATTATTGATGGTGTATCACTGCCTTCCCGCCTTATCTCGGTAACCCAGAAGGCCATAAGATATAGGAGCAGAAACTGCAATATTCCCAGCTGGAATTCTCTATCATATTGTCATACACTTCAGACAGTTTGTAACTCAATAATGAGAAAACGTTTCGATTGTTAAAAACAAAGTGCAGTTCCCATTTAAGTTAGGGAAGCTACAATTATTATTCAGGTATGCCTATAGAAAGCATATAGTCCCCGTTTCTAGATACCAGGAATTTATTTTTAAAAATCCAAGTTTCACATTGATCTGAGGACCTTTACATTGCCACAGACAGATTCACTATTTACAACAGTTTTACAACTCTTCCCAGCCTTTTCGTGAATGCTTTCCAACCATTTCTACATGACAGAAGTCAGCTTATCTGTCTCTTAAACATTTAGCTGCTCATTCCTTCACCTCTATTTCAGGTTTTAACAGAGATTACCTATCTTGCTGCTGTGGCAAAGGATCTACATCCAAAACGTTAACCCATATTTTCTCTTTGAGATCAATGCAGAAAATGCTGGAAGCACATGGGTCATCTTAAATTTTAAGCATTTAAATATTTTAGCCTCCTCAGCATGTGAAAGAGATATTTCCCCTGTTATCTTAACACGTCTCCACCTCATGAAGCAGAATATAGATGTTCATCTCACTTTTCACAGATTGACTATTCGATCAGAGTGCAGGATTATCAAACCGAGATGGCAACTGGAAATAATCCAGATTCTGGAGGATGGGGTGGGGAAGTGGATTGAAATAGAGGGAAGAGAGAATATCAGTGCAGAAGTCTGGTAGTCGGTATTACGGTACCTAGGTTGAGGCTGTAAGATCATTGGTGTGGGAGGTACCTGAGACAGAAAGATCATTGGTGAAGCCTGTCTGCTGGTTCCACCCAGTAAGGCGGAGTATAAGAGTCTGTGTCTCCCTAGCAGCCGCATTCTGTACCTGCGCTGCTGGAAGAAACATCTAGTCCAATAAAGCCTTCAATTGTCATCCAATCTCGCTTCTGGAGTCATTGATCGAGCATCAAGAAGGCCATTCGGTCCATCGAGTCTGCACTGGCTTTCTGAAAGAACATTCTACCTAGTCCCACTCTCTTCCCATATCACTGTAACCTTGCACATTCATCCTTTTCAGAATGCAATCCATTTCCATTCTGAATACCTTGATCAAACCTACCTCCATCACCCTTTCAAGAAGTTTGACCTAGACTAAACTTTTTCCTCACATCACTTTTATTCCTTTTGATTGTGCCCTTTAGTTCTTAATGCTCTCTTTAATGGGAGAAGTTTCTCACTACTTACTCTAGCCATACCCCTCAGGTTCCTGAATACCTCTATCAAGTCTCCTCTCAGCCTTACAGTTTCAACCTCAATCAATGGTCCCAGTACAGACTCTTGGGAAACCCCTTTCTCCAGTCTGAAAACAACTGTTCACCATTATCATTGGTTTCCCATCATGCAGCTATCTTCGCCTTCATGCTGCCACTGCCACTTTTATTCTACTGGCCTCAATATTAGAGGCAAGTGTATTATGTGGCACTTTACAAAACACCCTTTAGAAGTCCATATACACCACAACAACATTGCCCTCAACATCCCTTTCTGTTACTCAAAAAATTCAAATCAAGATCAAGATAATTTTCCTTTAACAAATATTACAGCCAGTACCCCAGCAATTTCCACCCTTATTTCCCTCAGCATCCTTGATCATCCCATCAGCCCTGGTGCTTTATCAACTTTTAAGTGGCAATGTCTTCTTCCTTGTCAAAGACAGATGCAGAGTACACACTTAATGTATCAGACATGCCCCCTGCCTCCATGTGTAATTCTCCTTTTTGGTCACCAATCAGTCCCAACCTACTCTTACTACTCTTTTACTATTTATATGCCTAAAGATGACTTTTGGATTCCCTTCTATGTTAACTTCCAGTCTCTTCCCAATCTCGCTTTGCCTTCATTTCCTTTTTCACTTCCCCTTTAAGCTTTGCATAATTCAGCCTTGTTCTCCATTATACTATCAAGTTGACATAGGTCATTTGCCCCTTTAAAAAAAAAAGATGGAAGAAATAAAAGTAGGGCATTCAGACCATCGAACCTTCTCAGCCAGTCAATAGGATCATGGCTGGTCTGACTGTTGCCTGAACTCCACTTTCCTGCCCGTCACCCCATAACACTGACTCCCTTTCAAATCAAAAATATTTCATAACTCTGCCTGGAACATATTCATTGACTCAACCTCCACTGCTGCCTATGGAAGAGAATTCCCAAGACGAACGATCCTCAGAAGAAATTCCTCCTCATCTCCATCTTAAAAAGGGGACCCCTTATTTTGAAACAGTGCCACATAGATCTAAATTCCCCTACAAAGCGGAAACATCCTCTCAACAGAGAGAATATAGTGTACAGTGCTGGTCACTGCATGATAAGAGGAATGTAATCACACTAGAGAGGGTACAGACAAGATTTACAAGGACATTTCCAGGAATTATGAATTTTAGACATGAGTAACGATTCAACAGGTTGGGGTTGTTTTCTCTGTAACAGAGTAGGCAGAGGAGATATATATTGAAGTGTATAAAAGTGTACAATAGAAAAAAATGGATGGCAAGAACCCATTTCCCATGAAAATAAGTCAATAACATGGGGAAGGGATTGAAACCAATAGTCAGATGGATTGGAAGGGGATCGAGGAGAATTCTTTTCACCCAGAGGTGGTGCAGGTTTCGAAGGCTCAGCCTGAAATGGTGCTAGAGGCAAGAACTCTCATCACATTTAGGTGTAAGTGGAGATGAAATTCCATTCAGGGCTGGGATCAAGGGCTGAAGAGTGGGATTAAGCAGGATTACCAATTTTCAGTCAATTATAGGCACTGGGTTGAATGAGATCCTACTGCCTGTAAATTTTCCATGTTTAAAATAGCAGATAGGGTGACAAAGCAAGCTTTGTCCTTGATGCTACGGAGCTTTTTGAATGTTGTCGGAGCTAAATTCATCGAGGTATATAAAAAGAGTAGTCCAGCAAACTCCTGGCTTGCGCCTTGTACATGGTAGAAAGGCTTTGGGGAGTTAGGAGGTGAATCAGTCTCGATAGAATACCCAGCCTCTGACCTGCTCTTATAGCCACAGTATTTATGTGATTGGTCCAGTGACCCTCAGGATGTTGTTGGGTGATTCAGGAATGGTAATGTCATTGGATGTCAAAGAGAGTGCTGCTATAGCTGTCACCACTGGTGGCTGACAGCCTGCATGGGATGTTGCTTTGTAGTCATTTAGGTGGTTGCAGTAAAGTTAGACTTTTCACCTTAAAACGGTTTGTATTGTGATCCCATGTCTGTGCCAATCTGAAAGCAAACATCTACTGGCATGATGGTAGCATTAGAGCATTCTCACATCCCTCTGAATAAATCAGAGTTTATTTGCCAGAGTTAATTTTAACTTTAATTTAGTCCACAATATTACAGCACCACAATAGTGGAAACTATGGCAGCCACACATCAGGCACCAAAGCAGTGGTGCTTAGGAAAGATTGAGACAAGTCAATTAGTTTGAGCATATACACTTTGAGACACATGATCCCAACTTTGTTCCCTTTCTCACTGATAGCTACATGTGGAGGAGGATTCTTCTCAGTGGATTCAGGGACTCGCCATCACTCAAGAAAAAAAATGAACTTATTGAATCTGATGCTTAGACAGGTGGTAAATCACTGCCCTGTAATTCCATTGTCAAAACATCGCTGTTACTTGCTTTGATAGGGCAGACCATCTGCCTATGTTAAGATTTCCAGGCCATGGATGTCCACCTCTTCAACCTGGCTGATTTCAGATTGCAATAAGACAAGAGAAACGAGGACCTTTTCAACATCGGATTACTTTTTCAGAGGATAACCTCTTGCCGAAAGGTGGGTTAGTCACCACTGTCGATCTCTTGACAAGGGTGAGATGCCATCCTCACTGGAGAACACAATGGTTCTAAAACTGGGTACAACTCAATTCACCCTAGCCTATCACATTTTGGTCATAATCCGCACCTCTGCTTCACCCAAGGTCCAGGACCCTGGTATCTGCCAAGCCAAAAATCACCCACGCATTTGATTCGCTGTTAGATGAGACTTAAACAGCTGCTGATGCCAAGGCTCTCCATGCTATTGCCTCCTCCTACCAGGAGCACTGGACTGTTTCACAATCTAACAAAATCAGATCTCGTAACCCCCACGCCTTCATGTACACATCTGGTGTCTTGCCCATTATGTCAGCAAGCAGGCCAACCAGGTAAGCATTTTCTCAGCAAATGGAAATTACTGCCAGGTCAAGAACACCATTACATTGCTGAAACTCATAAGGTAGCTGCAATCTTAGATGAGATCATAGTGATGACATCTTGGACATTCCTTTAGATGAAGTGGATGGGACACCTGCCCACTGGCCAAAGGAATCAGCTACACTCCATGTTCAGATCTGTCAGTCACCCTCATTAGAGCCATTTTTATATTATCAGCTCAAATTGTTCACCCACCGTCGATGCCATTGAATGGTTACAGCTGGCCACCATACTTGCATTGCCTCCAGACACTGTCATCCCCCAGTCTTTGCATGACTCTGGTGGTTGGCATCTCACTTTCGGTTATCAAGCATGAGCAACAATTTACTTTGACAAGTAAGTGTGTGTGGCACTTCTTACATGGTCATTGGCATAATTGCAAATTAACAACAGGAGTGTCCTTGATGGATACTCTCCTCCAGTTGCGCAAAGGACTTTGTCCACTGGAATGTCCCTTAATTGTCATAGAGACGGATCCTACCGAGTGGTTTTTCTGCCCTGTTAGGAGACAAGCTGCTTCTGGAACAGGAAATTACTATTGAACTTCGAACATCCAAGAACACCTATAAGAACCCAGTAGCAGAGAACCCAGAATGAGAATTAAAAGGTCAGCTCTTGCACCACATGGAGGCCCCATCACATCTTGATCTCCGTCCATCACCACAGAACAAAATCATTATTCTCAGGGCCTGTTAGAGATTTATGGACCAGTTCGCCAATATTCAGATTCTCTTATCCGAAAAAGGATTACTGAGACTTAATATCGACTTTTGTCAGGTCAATCATCTGCAGTCAGAAGTACAAGGCCCCTCAAGGAGAGCAGCCAACATTCACTTCAGTTGACCATACTACTTGGTCACCTCTGTCGATGACAGCTGGTGCAATCAGATTCATTGATTCCCAGGTCTGTAGCATAACTTGAAAATTTGTTTTTACAATAGCCAATTCTTTTTTAAATTCCAATTAAGGTGCAATTTAGCATGGCCAATTCACCTACTCTGCACATCTTTTTAGGTTGTGGGGGTGAGAATGTGCAAACTCCACATGGACAGTGACTCGGTGCCGGGATTGAACCAGAGTCCTCGGCGCCATGAAGCAGCAGTGCTAACCACTGTGCCACCATGCCGCCTTGGTCTGCAGCACAAAGAGTGAAGAGATCGGAATGCTACAAGTTCCCATCCCTCTGCATCGATTCTGTGATCAGTTTCACTTCCGGCTATAGTCTTATCACCTGGCGAATGCTCCCTGCCCGTCCAGCTGGTTCCTGCGAAACTTTACAAACCGACTGACCTATCTCTGCCCTCCATAGCCCCAGTGGTGTCAGAATTGTCAGCTACCGAGCAAACCATGCAAACTCCTCTGACAGACCCCATGATCCTGCCTCCATCACCACATTGGGACAGATCCCGGAGCTGCCCCCTAGGACCACTTCAGTCTTGCAGCCCCCAGCTCAGGGTTCTGATGTCATGGCACCGGCCTTTAGTCCGCCCATCAAGACGTCAAGTGTATCACTCGTCCTGTACCTCATTGCTTATAAACACGCCACTCGTCAGAACTTTTCCACAGATAGTGAATTTAATACTTTTGGATTGATGCTGGTAATCAGGTTCTGAAGAATCCTCTGTGAAATGTATGTGTACCCAGTATGTGCACCATTTGTTATGATCCTATGCATGTATTAGGAATGACTTTTGCAAATACATTTTTATTTCTTAGGTTGGTAAGCAAACATATGTGGCACAGATGTTTACTTGAGTGCGCATTTCGACTTGTGGACATGGTTTACATGTATTTGTGGGTGGCAGGGTAGCACAGTTGCTTCACAGCTCCAGGGTACCAGGTTTGATTCCCGGCTTGGGTCACTGTCTGTGCAGAGTCTGCACGTTCTCTCCATGGGTTTCCTCCAGATGCTCTGGTTTCCTCCCACAATCCAAAGATGTGCGGGTTAGGTGGATTGGACATGGTAAATTGTCCTTCGGTTAGGTGGGGTTGTTGGGTTACAGGGATAGGGTGGAGGTGTGGGCTTCAGTAGGGTGCTCTTGCCAAGAGCGGGTGCAGACTCAATGGGCCGAATGGTCTCCTGCCACACTGTAAATTCTATGATCAAAATTCTATGGTCATCTGAAGGGGAACAAGGTGGGTCATCTCAAGAGGCACAAGGTGGGAATTTGATGTACATGTAAGAGGGAAATAAAGGTATTGCCCTCTGGTGGCTGGGAAATCTGTGGTCCAGCAGGAGTGTGGTCTTCTTGGCTCTTTGCTTTCGACTATTGTTTTGGTGGCTGCTGTTTTGTTACCTGTGTGGTAGGTAATATGTGCTACTCAAACCTTGGTTAGTGACGAGGTCTTCTGAATCTCGATGAAGACTCAAACTCGTCCAATAGTAACAAAAGGTTTATTGAGCAACTATAACAATAATTGCATGAGTTCTTTACTTTAACACTAGTGATAAGGTTAACAAGATCTAACCCCGGTATCTATATGTAACTACATTAGCCATCTGAACTAGTCTGCTATTGCCCTGGTCACAGTGCACCCAAGAGAGAGAGAGAGAGACCCAATTAACCCCTTGTGTGCATGCACATATGGCGATCACTACAGCTGCATTAAAGTTCAACATTTACACCTTAAAAACGGTTTGTATCGAGATTCTGTATCCGTGCCATTCTGAAATTAAACACATCCTGCTGACAAGAGATAGTTTAAACTCTTGCCACTAATCAGCTCAGATCACCTTGCTCCTTGTTACGAATACAGCATTCGGATAGAGCCTTTAGTTTAGTTTTTTCACCATTTTCCCTACTCAGACCCCATCTGCTCGTGCACTCATTCATTTGTACACTTTGTCCTTTCCAGTCACAATCACTGATCCTATTGTTACCCTGTATGAATGCCTACAATAATGTTATAATCTTTATTAGTGCCACAAGTAGGCTCACGTTAACACTGCAATGAAGTCACTGTGAAAACCCCCTAATTACCACATTCCGGACTTGTTCAGGTACACTGAGGGAGAATTCAGAAAGTCCAATTCACCTAACAAGCACATCTTTCGGGACTGAAGTGGGAAGAAACCGGAGCACCCAGAGGAACCCCATGCAGGCATTGAGCCAAATGGGATGCCACTGCTCTGCCCATCTGCCCAGCCCATCTATATCATCCTGTAATCTAAGACTTTCCTCCTCGCTAATTACCACACTGCCAATTTTCCCAAGCCGGGAATCGAACCTGGGACCCTGGCGCTGTGAGGCAGCAGTGCTAACCACTGTCATGTGCTACCGTGCCTCGACCTTTCTAACTCTCCCCTCATCGGGACCCTCCCTCCCACTATTTAGCCTTCTCTGCTCTACAGCCCTCGTTATTCGATACACCTTCGCCCACCTCAGCATAGATCGATCAAGTGAATTCCCTCAGTCCCATCCACTCTTTCGGAAAACCAAGACAATCCCCAAGACCTGAAAACAGCCCCAGATTTGCTCAGCAGTTGGAACTAGTCGCTGAGTTAACAATGCTAGTTGGATGTCACCGGTAGGCGGGCCGGCAGCTGGTTTGTTCGCTGCTGCCCCCCAAAAACTTCGATGGAAACAACCAAGTTTGGTCAAAGTCAAACCCGGCTAGTTCTCATTCAGCAAGAGGTAAAAGCCCGCAACAATAAAAAAAAACCCGCCCAAACTCTCAAGTGCAGACAGAGCCTGGACTCTGGACGCAGTTATTATGTCGGAGTGGATGGACTCCGTGCTGCTGCTGACTGAGGTCTCACTGCCAGCTTTTCTGTCAGAAATAACTCTTTAATCCATCACCAATCACGCAGAACCTAGTAACTCTCCAAAACTCAGCCCCGAAGTTTCTCTCACCCTGCAAGGTTTTTGTTATTAGGCTATTCAATGCGATCTATAATTACAGCCAGTGTCTGAAGGTCAGTGTTCAATGGTAACTGTTAACCGCGCCTTGCATTATACACCAGGACCGGGATTCCTGTCCGGTTAATCTTTCAAAAGTTACACACCAACCGCAATTCGAAACTAGTTTGTTTCATCGATCAACCGCCACAAACATCTATCGCTACCGAACCTTCCAGCAACACAGACGTGGTGTGTTTCCCCCTTTCCTTGGCTGGGCTCTGCCTTCGGTTTATTCATTTATAATGTCCCACTCGAGGTTTGTTGTGGAGACTCACACTGTCCGCTTGTTCCCACGCAGCCGCCTCCTGGCTCCGGCGACGCTTCTGCACCGTGACCAAGTACTCCATGGACAAACCGCTGCCGACGGCGCTTCTGCCTCCTGAGTGAAAGTTGGAGCTGCTTCTACTTTCACCACGACCGTACTGCCGCCCTCCAGACTCTTCGGCTGCCGCTCGGCCACCTCTTCGGCTGCACTCGGCCGCTTCCGCTCGGGCACCTCTTCGGCTCAGCTCGGTCGCTTCCGCTTGGGCACCTCTTCGGCTGCACTCGACCGCTTCCGCTCGGACACCTCTTCGGCTCAGCTCGGTCGCTTCCGCTCGGGCACCTCTTCGGCTCAGCTCGGTCGCTTCCGCTCGGGCACCTCTTCGGCTCAGCTCGGTCGCTTCCGCTCGGGCACCTCTTCGGCTCAGCTCGGTCGCTTCCGCTCGGGCACCTCTTCGGCTCAGCTCGGTCGCTTCCGCTCGGGCACCTCTTCGGCTCAGCTCGGTCGCTTCCGCTCGCCTCCAAATCGCAGCGCGCGAGGGCTGCGTCAATCGACCGGAAATTATGCTCACGCGCCGGCGAATGGCCGCTAAACCAATCAGGGCGCACGCTCCGGCCACGTGCTAATTCAAAGCCCAAACGGTTGTTGGAGCGGATGGGCTGTTTCATAGCACTGTCAAGGCTGCTTTATAGACAAATCTCCAGAACCAAAAAATTTAACTTGTATATTAGGAAAGAAACAGAATGATTGGAACCACAATCAGCACGAGCATTACTCTGCAGGCAACCCTCAAACTCTAACAAATTGATAATCTCTGGGCGGCACGGTAGTACAGTGACTACACAGCATCAGGGACCTATCTTCAATTCCTGTGCGGATTCTGCACCTCCCTGTGTCTGCGTGGGTTTCCTCCGGGTGCTCCAGTTTCCTCCCACAAGTCCTGAAAGACATGCTGTTAGGTAACTTGGACTTTCTGAATTCGCCCTCTTGTGACAGGTGCTGGAATGTGGCGACTTTTCACAGGAACTTCATTGCAGTGTTAATGTAAGCCTACTTGTCACAATAAAGATTATTATTACCAGCTCTCTTCTGTGCCCATCCATACCCAGTTTCTCCAAGCCTCTCACACATCCACTCCTTGCTGCACAGGTCCTAAACACCATCCTTTCATTCAGGCAACACCAACATTCCAAATTTTTGATGTGGTTCCTTGGACAATCTTCCAACCATTTGTTTCTTCTCCAGCTCCAGGTGATTAGAAAGGGCTCGGGGTTGAGGGTGTAGCGCAGACTGGATTGATGACAAGGCAGTGCTCCAGTCAAAAAAGGGATATAGACAGGCTCAGTGAGTGGGCAAAAAACTTGGTAGATTAAATCTAATGTAGGAAAATGTGAAGTTATGCACTTTGGTCGGAAGAATAAAGGAGCTGAATATCATTTCAATTGAGAAAGACTGCAACAAGCTGTAGCACAGGGGGACTTAGAGGGTCCTCGTGTATAAATCACATAGCTAGCATGCAATTTTAGCAAATGGAATGTTGGCCTTTATTTCAAAAGGAATAAAGTATAAAAATAGGGAGTCTTGCAAAAACTATGTAACACCAGATCTCACCTGGAATACTGTTTGGCCCCATATCTAAGGAAAGATATAATGGCATTGGAGGCAGTCCAGAAAAGGTTCACCAGGTTGATCCTGGGTATGGAGGGATTTTCTTATGAGGAGAGATTGAGTAAGTTTGGCCTGTACTCATTGGATTTTTGAAGAATGAGTAGACCTTATTGAAAGAAAGGATTGTCAGGGGCTTGACAAGATAGATACTGAGTTTGTTTCTCCTTGTCGGAGAGTCTAGGACTAGAGGGCATAATCACAAAGTAAGGGGTCATACATTGAGGGTGGGCTGGTTTAGCACAGTGGGCTAAAGCGCTGGCTTATAATGCAGAACACAGACAGCAGCGCGGGTTCAATTCCCGTACCAGTCTCCCTGAACAGGCGCCAGAATGTGGTGACTACGGGCTTTTCACAGTAACTTCATTGAAGCCTACTTGTGACAATAAGTGATTATCTTTATTTAAAACAGTTGAGAGAGGATTTCTTCTTTCAGAGGGTAGTGAATCATTGGAATTCTTGGCTGCAGAGGTTGGGCCATTAGTGTGTTCAAGGCTGAGATAAACAGATGTTTAATCACTGAAGAATCATACGTTTACGGGGATAAGGAAGCTCCCTCTTCCAAATTCAAGTAATTAAAATAGAAGTCATTCCGTTGTAATTGTTTATATTGCAAAAGGAGAAACAATGTCTCCGCTGATTAAACAGGAGCAAAGCGGCAGCATATCAACTAAAATACTTCTTAAAACACGCACAGGCAAAGAGTTTTACAGCACACAACTGGAAATGGGAGTATCAGAACTGGAGGATGTCTCTGCAATGGGGCGGGGTTCGGAGGAAGGGGGCGGGGTTCGGAGGAAGGGGGCGGGCCAGGCAGCAGGAATCAATCGCAGTCGCTGCGGGCAATCGATGCGCCACTAGCGTGGTCTGGTAATCATGGCGGCGGCGATGGTGGTAGCGGAGACGGCGAAGCAATTCCAGGAGGTGCTGGAAAAAGCCAAAAGGTAAGCAGGCCGGGGCCCGGAGCTGGCAGAGTGTATACCTCCCGTTTTTGTCGGGATGATGGAATCGGAGGCTGGCCGGTGTGCGGGCCTTGATTCTCACTCGTTGAGGGGGGCCTAGGGGCTTTCTTCCTGTCAGGCTTTGCAACCGAAATCAGGCAGCAGTAAAAAAACAGAAAATGTTGGAGAAAATCAACCTTTGTGTGGAGAAAGAAGCAGCGTTAACGTTTGGTGTCCCCATGACTTCTTCAGAGCTGAGGAGGGGTAGAAACGTGATGGGTTATATCGTTGGGAGAGAAGGTGGCATAGGATAGCTGCATCAGCAATTGTGTGACAATGTTGGGGGCAAGGGATGTGAAAGCTAGGAGTGCCTGCGACCTCAGCAAATTGCTGTCTGAGGGAGGAAGGAGAAAAAGGGTTTAATTGAAAAAATCCTCTGGAATACCTGACAATTGTCTTACTTTTGAAAAGAAGTGGGTCGTAGAGAAACTGGCAGTCACTCTCATCCTCCTGCACCTCCATCCTAACATGTTTAACTGGCTCAGTCGGGTGAATTCTTTGTACGTGTATTTTGAGTCATTAGGTTGTAAGGCGTATTACACAGATGGTAAAATGAGGAAGCCAGCTCGGTCATTCAGTTTGTGTAGGTAATTATCCTCCGTGCAAGTAACAGTGGCCCCAATGTCACCTGCTCGCCCTGTTCCTTGAGTAGGAAAGGATGTGGGGAAGCATGAAATACAATTAGATGCTACTAAATTTATATTTAAAAGCCTGGGGAAGAAATTTACTTATGTGAATCTATGTTAAGTCTTTAGGTCTTGGAAAGTATAGGATTTGGCATGACAAAATCACTGAGATCAATTAACCAAAATGTGGCTAATTTGCTAAAATTGTGATCTCCTATGATTTTTTTTCTTGTTACTCGGTCAGTAATGTACTTTGAAGAGTCATTTGATCATATTCTGCCATTTGCAACCAAAACAAGAATAAAGTATTTAGGTGCTTCTCTTCTAACCAGCACGGAATATTCTCCACTTGCCTGAATGAGTGCAACTCCAACAACACTCAAGAAGCTTGACACCATACAAAGCAGCCCACTTGATTGACAACTCATCCACTAGTGTAGATGTTTACTACCTCCAACACGAACACACAGGAGGGGTAGAAACGTGATGAGTTGTATAGTTAGGAGAGGAGAAAATGGCATAGGGTAGCAGCAGCAATTGTGTGACCAGGATGAGAGCAAGGAATGTGAAAGCCAGAAGTGCTTGTGACAAGATGCACTGCAGCAACTCACCAAGGCTGCTTTGACAGCAATAATAGACGATTGGACATAGGAGCAAAATTAGGCCATTCAATATGGCTATTTTTACCATCCCTTGACAAGTCTTTCATTCCAGGGATTATTCTTGTGAACCTCCTCTGGACCTTCTCCAAGGCCAGCACATACACACATGGGCAGTACGGTAGCACAGTGGATAGAATTGTGGCTTCACAGCGTCAGGGTCCCAGGTTCGATTCCCCGCTGGGTCACTGCCTGTGCGGAGTTTGCACGTTCTCCCCGTGTCTGCGTGGGTTTTCTCCGGTTTACTCCCACAGTCCAAAGATGTGCAGGTTAGGTGGATTGGCCATGCTAAATTGCCCTTAGTGTCCAAAAAGATTAGGAGGAGTTGTTGGGTTACGGGGAGAGGGTGGAAATGAGGGCTTAAGTGGATTGGTGCAGACTCGATGGGCCAAAATGGCCTCCTTCTGTACTGTATGCTCTATGTTCTATCCTTCCTCCGATACGAGGCTCAAAACTGCTCAAAAAAATCCCAAATGGAATCCAGAGCCTTAACCTTAAGAGAATCCTGAACTAGGACTCCTAAGTCCCTTTTATGCTCTGATTTCTGAAACTTTTTCCCATTTAGAAAATAGTCTATGCCTCTATTCTTCCTACCAAAGTGCATAACCTCACACTTTTCCACATTGTATTCCATTTGCCACTTTGTCCACTCTCCTAGCCTTGACAGGTCCTTCTGCAAATTCCCTGCTTCCTCAATACTACCTGTCCCTCTGCATAACTTTGTATCATCTGCAAATTTAGCAACAATGCCCTCAGTTTCAACTCTACTAGTAACATCCTCGAAGGATTCCAGTAGCTTCATCAAGCATGATTTCCCCTTCATAAATCCATGCTGACTCTGTTCAAACCTGTCACTGTTTTCTAAGTGCTCAGCTATAAAATCTTGATAATAGATTCTAGAATTGTCCCCACTCCCGACATCGGGCTTACTTGTCTATAATTCCATGTTTTTTCTCTACCTCCCTTTTTAAATAGTGGAGTTACATTAGCTACCCTCCAATCTGTAGGAAATGTTCCAGAGTCTATAAAATCCTGGAAGATGACCACCAATGCATCCATTACTTTTAGAGCCACTTCCTTAAATACTCTGGGATGTAGATTATCAGACCCTGGGGATTTATCAGCCTTCAATCCCATCAATTTCCCCAAACCATTTCTCTACTAATATTGATCTCCTTCAGTTCGTCCATCTCACTAAACCTTGCGTTCCACAATATTTTTGGTATCTGATTTATGCCCTCATTTGTGAAGACAGAACCAAATTGTGTGTTTAGTTGTTCAGCCATTTCTTTGTCCTCCATTATACATTCTCCTGTTTCCGACTGTAAGGGACCTGCATTTATCTTCGCCAATCTATTTCTCCTCACTTACCTGTAGAAACTTTTACAGTCAGTTTTTATGTTCCCTGCAAGCTGAATCTCGTGCTCTATTTTGCCCTTCTTAATCAATCCCTTGGTCCTTCTTTGCTGAATTCTAAACTGCCCTCAAACCTCAGACCTATTATTTTTCTTGGTCAATTTGTATGCTTTTTCCTTGGATCGAATACTATCTCTAATTTCCTTTGTAAACCATGGATTGGCCACCTTTCCTATTCTACTTTTGTGCCAGACGGGAATAAACAATTGTTGCAGTTCGCCCATGCACTCCTTGAATGTTTGCCATTTCCTATCCACTGTCATCCCTTTTAAGTAACATTTCCCAATCGATCAAAGCCAACTGAAGCCACATGTCATCATAGTTTCCTTAATTAAGACTCAGGATCCTATTCTCAGAATCAACTACTTCATATTATAGTCGCTCACCCCCAAGGGGTCCCGCAAAACTAGATTGCCAATGATTCCTTTTTCAATATATAATAATCTTTATTGTCACAAGTAGGCTAACATTAACACGGCAATTAAGTTACTGTGAAAAGCCGCTAGTCGCCACATTCTAGCGCCGGTATGGGTACACAGAGATAAAATTCAGATTGTCCAACTTCCCCAAGAGCACGTCTTTCGGGACTTGTGGGAGGAAACCCACGCAGGCACGGAGGGCGGGATTCTGTGATCCTGAGGCTAAGTGTTGACGCTGTTGCGTTTCTCGACGGTGTCAACACGGCCTCAGGATCAGCAATTCTGGCCCAGCATGGCACCAAAGCGGTTCACGCCGCTCCAGCTGCTGATCCCGGCGTCAAATGGGCACCGCGGGATCCGCGCATGCGTAGTGGCACCGGCGCCAACGCACACATGCGCAGTGGCACCAGCACCAACGCGCGCATGCGCAGTGGCACCGGCACCAACGCGCGCATGCGCAGTGGCTTCCTTTAATGCGCTGGCCCCAACGCACCATGGCGCAGGACTACAGGGGCTGGCGCGGAAGAAAGGAAGCCGCCAGACAGAGAGGCCGGCCCGCCGATTGGTGAGTCCCGATCGCGGGCCAGGCCACAGCGGAGGACCCCCTCCCCACCCCTCCTGCCCCTTCGCCCCCTTGTCCCCTCCCCCTTCACTCCCTCCCCCCTTCACTCCCTCCCCCCTTCACTCCCTCCCCCCTTCACTCCCTCCCCCCTTCACTCCCTCCCCCCTTCACTCCCTCCCCCCTTCACTCCCTCCCCCCTTCACTCCCTCCCCCCTTCACCCCCTCCCCCCTTCACCCCCTCCCCCCTTCACCCCCTCCCCCCTTCACCCCCTCCCCCCTTCACTCCCTCCCCCCTTCACTCCCTCCCCCCTTCACTCCCTCCCCCCTTCACTCCCTCCCCCCTTCACTCCCTCCCCCCCTTCACTCCCTCCCCCCTTCACCCCCTCCCCCCTTCACCCCCTCCCCCTTCACCCCCTCCTCCCTTCACCCCCTCCCCCCTTCACCACCTCCCCCTTCACCCCCTCCCCCTTCACCCCCTCCCCCCTTCACCCCCTCCCCCCTTCACCCCCTCCCCCCTTCACCCCCTCCCCCCTTCACCCCCTCCCCCCTTCACCCCCTCCCCCCTTCACCCCCTCCCCCCTTCACCCCCTCCCCCCTTCACCCCCTCCCCCCTTCACCCCCTTAGCCCCCTCCCCCCTTAGCCCCCTCCCCCCTTAGCCCCCTCCCCCCTTAGCCCCCTCGCAACCCTTCAGCCCCTTGGCCCCCCTTCAGCCCCTTGGCCCCCCTTCAGCCCCTTGGCCCCCCTTCGGCCCCTTGGCCCCCCTTCGGCCCCTTGGCCCCCCTTCGGCCCCTTGGCCCCCCTTCGGCCCCTTGGCCCCCCTTCGGCCCCTTGGCCCCCCTTCGGCCCCTTGGCCCCCCTTCGGCCCCTTGGCCCCCCTTCGGCCCCTTGGCCCCCCTTCGGCCCCTTGGCCCCCCTTCGGCCCCTTGGCCCCCCCTTCGGCCCCTTGGCCCCCCTTCGGCCCCTTGGCCCCCCTTCGGCCCCTTGGCCCCCCTTCGGCCCCTTGGCCCCCCTTCGGCCCCTTGGCCCCCCTTCGGCCCCTTGGCCCCCCTTCGGCCCCTTGGCCCCCCTTCGGCCCCTTGGCCCCCCTTCGGCCCCTTGGCCCCCCTTCGGCCCCTTGGCCCCCCTTCGGCCCCTTGGCCCCCCTTCGGCCCCTTGGCCCCCCTTCGGCCCCTTGGCCCCCCTTCGGCCCCTTGGCCCCCCTTCGGCCCCTTGGCCCCCCTTCGGCCCCTTGGCCCCCCTTCGGCCCCTCTTCTCTCTCCCCCCTCTTCTCTCTCCCCCCTCTTCTCTCTCCCCCCTCTTCTCTCTCCCCCCTCTTCTCTCTCCCCCCTCTTCTCTCTCCCCCCTCTTCTCTCTCCCCCCTCTTCTCTCTCCCCCTCTCTTCTCTCTCTCCCCCCTCTCTTCTCTCTCTCCCCCCTCTCTTCTCTCTCCCCCCCTCTCTTCTCTCTCCCCCCCCTCTCTTCTCTCTCCCCCCTCTCTTCTCTCTCCCCCCCTCTCTTCTCTCTCCCCCCCTCTCTTCTCTCTCCCCCCCTCTCTTCTCTCTCCCCCCCTCTCTTCTCTCTCCCCCCCTCTCTTCTCTCTCCCCCCCTCTCTTCTCTCTGCCTCCCCCCTTCCTTCCCCCTCCTTTCCCCCCCACCCTCCCCCCCCCATTACACAGTATCCAGTCTAGGATGGCCTGTTCTCTAGTTGGTTCCTCACCATATTGGTCCAGAAAACCGTGGTATACACTTCAGGGAGTCCTCCTCGATAGTATAGTGGCTAATTTGATTTCCCTGATCTATATGCAAATTAAAATCACCCAGAATTACGTGCTATGGCCTATCCTTAGAAGTACAATTTGACCAGGGTTCTGATTTAATGTCTCAAATTTTCCAGAACACAATTTGTAGTTTAGTTATTGAAGAATTAAAATCAACCACCTATCACACACAAACTCCGGCAACGGGCAGCACGGTGGTGCAGTGGTCAGCACTGCTGCCTCACAGCTCTGAGGACTCTGGTTCGATCCCGGCCCCGGGTCATTGTCCGTTTTGAGTTTCCACATTCTCCTCATGTTTGTGTGCGTCTCCCGCCCACAACCCAAAAAGATGTGCAGGGTAGGTGGATTGGCCACTTTAAATTGCCCCTTAATTGGAAAAAAGAATAATTGGGTACTCTTAAGTTTAAAAAAAAAAAAAAACAACAAACAAACTCCGGCAACTTTAAAGTGATATCATCAGATGCCAAGATCATGATTAGGGCCTAAAGCCATGAATATCCAAGAGATTGGGACAAGGGATTGGATTTTTTAACTATTTACTAATCAATCTTTCGGCACAGTCTTAAAAAGAAAAAAAAACATTGCAGTTCTGATCTAGTGTCTTAGCCACTGTTGGGGCCTGACAAGGTGTCCATAACGCTATGGATACTGCACCCCAGAAAGGATGTATTAACCTTGGTAGGACTCGGTGGACAGCAGATACATCAGAATGTGAATAGGTCTAGAAGAGTCATGATTGGCCAGGTTACGTCGACTAAACCTGTATTCCCTTGAGTGTAGAAGATTAATGTGTGATATAGTTGAGGTGTTTAAATTTATTAAATGATAGGGTAGGTAGAGAGCAACCATCTTCTTTGGTGGGGGAGTCTAGAACAAGAGAGCTTACTTGAACCAATGTGGCCGAATTAAGTTAATGTACAAGTCAACCATGATCTAAATGAATGGAGGAATAGACTCAGGTCGACACTGAATGGCCTACTTCTGTTCCTGTGGTCATGGCTACTTGTGTGAATGACATTTAAGGTCAGCTAGCACAGAATTACAAATGGTGGGAGTGCAATATAAAAATTCTATAGTCCTGAGAGTAAACGCAAAACTACAACCATTGACAATTAGGCAACTTGGCCATTAATCCATTTATATATTACACAATTACTGCTAATTATGTTGAGGTTTGATTTAATATATTTTAACGAGTCAAAATGACCACGGTGAATCAAAACTTTTCATCAAAGCTCAAATAAAATGTCCAAGTTTGTTGTGCTGCATAGAGTTGTAGAAAACTTGGTGGTTTCATTAAAATGAAACTTGAACCTCTGCGCACATTTATATGGTGCAGTTGAGTTTCAATATATTGAAAAATGAACAAAGTGCCAAGATCTGACCTTCTGATATCTGGACATTAAAGTTTATTTAAAAAAATGTTTCCTTTCTTTAGGTCACTGGTTGTGGTCCATTTTTGGGCACCATGGGCTCCACAGTGTTTGCAAATGAATGAAGTCATGACCGAACTGTCCAAAGAATATCCACATGTCATATTTGTGAAGGTAATTTTCCTAATTATTTTGCAATGTAGCCAGCAACAAGTGATGCACATGGTGAATGACTAACAAAGGTTAGTAATACATCCAAGTCTGCTGATGGCACAAAACAGTGCAAAGGTGAGGATGTTAAGAGGCTTCAAGGTGATTTAGGCAAGTTGAGTGAGTGGGCAAATATGTGACAGATGTAGGGTGGATAAATGTGAAGTTGTCCACTTTGGACAGAGAAACAAGGCAAATGGAAAGTTGGTCTGCATTGCAAGGGGACTTAAGAACAGGAGCTAGGATTTCTTGCTGCGGCTGTAGCGGGCCTTGGTGAGACCACCACTGCTGAATGCAGCGAAGGTTCACCAGACTGATTCCTGGGTTGGCAGCATTGTCATATGAGGAGAGATTGAGTCGACTGAGCCTGTATTCACTGGAATTTAGAAGAATGAGAGGGTATATAATTGAAATGTATAAAATTCTGGCAGGGATGGACAGACTGGATGCAGGGCCAGGGGCTCTAGAAGCAATGGATCACAGTCTCAGGATACAGGATGGCCAACTGGACTGAAATGAGGAAAGAATTCTTCAATTAGAGGGTGGTGAACCTGTCGAATTCTCTACCATCTCTTCCACCGAAGGCTGGGGCCAAGTTATTGAATACATTTAAAAAGTAACTAGATAGATTTCTGGACTGGAGAGGGGGAAGATTATGCCTGGAGTATGGCATTGAGATAGAGGATCAGACATGATCATGTTGAATGTGTCGCAGGCTCAAAGGGCCAAATGGCCTACTGCTCCTATTTTCTACATTTCTCTGAATTAGAAGGTGGAAAAATAAAATGCACCTGTTTTTAACTGAAGTTCTCGCTATGAGAATGGCTGAAAAACAGCTATTTGGCCGAATCTCAATTTTCAGTTCTTCCTGCCTAGCTTCATAGACATTTCAAATGAGTGGGGAGACTGAACTAATCTTAATAGGATGGGGCAGATAGTACTAAAGTGAAAGGGCAGCATGGTAGCACAGTGGTTAGCATAGTTGCTTCACAGCTCCACGGTCCCAGGTTGGATTCCCAGCTTGGGTCACTGTCTGTGCGGAGTCTGCACGTTCTCCCGTGTCTGCATGGGTTTCCTCCGGGCGCTCGGGTTTTCTCCCGCAGTCCAAAGATGTGCAGGTTAGGTGGATTGGCCATGCTAAATTGCCCTTAGTGTCTAAAAGGTGGGGTGGGATTACTGGGTTACGGGAATAGGGTGGAGGTGTGGGCTTGGGTAGGGTGCTCTTTTCAAGGGCTGGTGCAGCTTCGATGAGCTGAATGGCCTCCTGCACTGTAAATTCTATGATTCTATGCCAATTGCTATGTGAATGGTTTGGAGTTGGAATATTTGTATGCAAATGTACATAGCTTTTAAAAGAAATAAAACCAAGGAACTAATGACACTAATTAGAATGAAAGGATGTAATGATGTAACCTGAGCTGAATTTTATGTGCCCCATGCAAGGTGTTTTCAGTGGGGGAGGGACATGTAAAATCCTCAAGTGTGGTTGAGGGAGTGTGGGAGGAGGTGGTGTTGGGCATGTGTTGAAATTGGCTGTCTGCCCACTGTATTTAAATTAATAGTCGAGGGTTAATTGAGGGTGTTGACAAACCAGCTGAACCTGATAACAGGCCGTCCATGCCATATTACAGTTGGAGTGGGCAGTCGGGCGGTGGAGGGGACGGAGAGCAGATCCTTTTGGAAAAACTTTCCAACAGGGAAGGGAGAGAAAAGTTTGCATTGATGGTGATGGAGTCTTTGTGCGTTCAGTTGACAAATAATGGATGGCATCATGTTTAAAGTGCATGGTAGACCACAGAATTATTCAAAGATAATTATGGCTGGGATCTGTTGGGAATGTAGAGAATTTTGCATTACAAATAGCCGAGGACTTTATCCTGCAATGTCACATGATCATATTCAAATCCCCTTTTCAAAATTTCTCTCTATCTAACTAGAACCCAGTTTCCCTTGGTTTCTGTGGCTATGACTCATCTTTCATTCTCACTCCACAGTATAAATATTTCCCACTTTCTCTGTCTGTTAGCTTTGACAAAGGGTCATTGGACTCTAAACTCTTTTCTCTCCCTGCAGATGCTGCCAGACCTGCTGAGATTTTCCAGCATTTTCTCTTTCGTTTCAGATTCCAGCATCCGCAGTAATTTGCTTTTATCTCGAAGCTTAGTGGTTCCATCTGTTTTGCTGCCTTGGATCTTCTTGTCTGATCTTACCGTATTCATGTCACACTCCGATGGAGTTGTGATGTAGTGAAGAGCAAGCTTCATATTTTTATACTTTCTTTTCCTCCTTGGTGGTATAAGAGTACTGTCCTCAGCAGAAGTACCGCTCATGATCTGGACTCCCTATTTGGCTTTGCAACAGATAAGAACTTGCAGTATACAAGCTGAATTTAGCTACATCCTGTGTGGTAATACCTGCAGCAGTTGTGGTACTGACTTTTTAAAATCTGGGAATTTGTAGGCTGGCATCAGAATGTTGCAGAATCCTAACTGGTTAACTGACTTGCTTTGGTGAAGAGAATCTGCCACCCCTATTGAGTCTGGGCTACACTTGACACCAGATTCACCTCCTGATTGACTTCATGTCCTTTTGAGAGCAATAAATATGTACCGTACACATCCCAAGATACTTTTTTAAAATCAATCCCTTAATCATGAGCCCTCTTGTAGTGAAAGCCTTACTCTGCCCCAAAGGACAACTGAGCATGAAATGTATAACCAAAAATGGCTATTGAGGATGGCACTTATAACATTTAAAAGGGAATTAGATAGAATTTTGAAAAGGGAACATGTAAAAGGACACTGGAAAAAGACAGGGAAATTTGATTGGAACAGATAGTGTCAGTTGAAGAGAGTGCACAGGCTCATGGTTGAACAATCAATTATAATCCGCGCTTCTATGAAACTTGCTATCGTCCAGTCTATGGAGTCATAATTATTGTTCCAGCTACAATTTTTTATATCCATGTTTCACATGAGCAAGAGATTAGGAAAAGGGAGAGTTGTCCTTGAAATCTTTATGTTCTCCATTTGAGTTTTATTACCTCGTAAAATAAAAAATTACATAAATATAGAATCTAAATCTTAATTAGATCACATTGAAACTTGATACATGCATAGTCAGGTTAATACTGTCTACGATGCCAGAAGATTCTTAGATCTTTACAGCTGCCATTTTTAAAAATAAAGAAATCTGAGTAATAAAACAAATCATTTTTACTACATTTTTAATTTTATGAAATATAAATATTAATTTATTAGATCAAGGCACAAAATAATGTTTTAATCTGCTAATATACTGGGAGATGTATCCATGTGGTAGCAGGTAAGTGATCTAGCATCTAAAATTAATGTTTTGAAGCCGTAAAAATGTCCCATCAATAAACTATACGTTAATTGAAAGTTGGACAAAATAATGTGTGTGTAAACTTAAATTCTCCAATTTCTTCAGGCCAGTGTCTTATCCTTCATCCTCCATAAAGTCTTAACTATTTACAAAATGCATCTTGACGCCATGTCTGCCGAGTGTGCAGTTTTGTTTACAACTCACTGTTGTTCGATTGATTGAGCTGTTTCACAATAAAGGCGCGCAGATACAAAAATATTACTAAAAATAGGTGTTTGGTTATTGAAAAAATTACAGTTTCATGGAACACATTATCTTGCTAATATTTCTGGCAGAGACGAGAACCAACCAAACCTTTTATAATTGATCTGGCTGTTTTATCCTTAAAATGTTCATTCTGGCTAAACTAAAATGTACTGCATACCACCTGCATTACTGTGTAGCGAATTTCAGTTATAATGGCCGGGATTCTCCCCTACCCGGCGGCACGGGGGTCCCGGCGGGATGGAGTGGTGGGAATCACTCCGGCGTCGGGCCGCCTAAACGTTGCGGATTTCTCCGCACCTTTAGGGGCCAAGCCCTCACCTTGAGGGGCTAGGCCCGCGACGGAGTGGTTGGCCGGCCGGTGGGAAAGGCCTTTGATGCCACGCCAGCTAGGGCCGAAGGGTCTCCGCCGGCCGGCGGAAGTTTGCGCATGTGCGGGAGCGTCAGCGGCTGCTGACGTCATCCCCGCGCATGCACGGGGGGGGGGGGGGGGGGGGGGGTCACTTCCGCATCGGCCATCGCGGAGGCTATGGCCGAGGCAGAAGGAAAAGAATGCCCCCACGGCACAGGCCCGCCCGCGGATCGGTGGGCCCCGATCGCGGGCCTGGCCACCGTGGGAGCATCTCCCGGGGCCAGATCGCCCCTCGCTCCCCCCAGGACCCCGGAGCCCGCCCATGCCGCCAGTCCTGCCGGTAAGGTAGGTGGTTTGATTCACGCTGGCGGGACTGGCATGACAGCAGTGGGACTTCGGCCCATCGCAGACCGGACAATCGCCGGGGTGGGGGGTGGGGGGGGGGGGGCGCCGACTGGCGCGCCACGATTCCCGCCCCCGCCGAATTTTCGGTGCCGGAGAATTCAGTGGCCGGCGGGGGCAGGATTCACGCTGCCTGCCCCCCCCCCCCCCCCCCCCCCTGTGATTCTCCAACCCGGCGGGGGGTCGGAGAATCCCTCCCAACGTATGGCCCCTTTGGAATTTGTCAAAACAAAATATATTGCTAAAGGCAAAAAACACTTTCCACATCTAGTAATCAAGAATTTATAAGTTTTCAAGAATCGAAAGTGGTTTTTAAACCCAATCTCCAAAAGTGGCCTGAAGACACTGAAATGTGTACAAAAGTGAAACCTTTGGGCCTGTTCCAACATTATGAAAGTTGTCTAAACTCAGAATCTTGGCGACTCAAGGCATTGCATCGGTTTGAAGACTTTTCTTTACATTGTAATTATTTGTTTTGTATATAAAATGTTTAACATTTGCAGATATAATATTGCCATTGTCATATAAAGAACATTAATTGTTTTAGCTTCAAATTGATATTAACTTTCAGTCATGGTATTATTATAGCTTGAAGCTGAATCTGTTCCAGAGGTTTCTGAAAAATACGAGATTAGTTCGGTGCCTACTTTCTTGTTTTTTAAGGTAAGATTTTATTGTGGTACGCAATCTAAAAATCAGACCCTTTTGAAGAAGCAAAACACTAGTTGGATTGTTTCTATTTTTATGTTGCCATAGAAGCCAGCTGTTAAACTGCCTGAATTTTACAGTGACAAGAATCTTGACTAGACTTGAAGTGTATAAATAATTTATTGTGATATCTGTCTTTGAAAATATTTCTTGAAATCCAGTTTCATGACTTTTCACATAGTGAAGAAATATTTGTATGCTAATTGTAATTTTTTACAGATACAATTTCCAAATATGTTTTGTAAGAATGCAATGAGTTGAGCAATATTTATCCGGAGCATTCCTGTAATCTTTAAATTGGATTAATTTTACAAATCTGCAGGATTTACTGAGTGACCATCTCTTGTTTTGTATGTTTTTGAATGGGAAAAGTATTCCAGAAATCAAAGTTTGTACCTGTTGCTAGTACAAGGATTTCTGTATAAAAGCTGGGATTTTAAAATAGGTTTGATTTATATGTTGGTTGACAGTCAGCAAAATATTTTCAATTGGTTAAAAGGATAATTCTAAAATTTTCATACCTCCTGCTTTTTCTTCCATACAATCACGACTGCATGATCTGAATTAAGGTGATGACTTTGTCAGTAATTCAAATTATTTTAAAAATGCACTATGACTGTATGGTTAGCCACTTTTGATCTGGCTTTTAAAGATGTTATGGGAAGTGGAGACATTACACATGAACATACAAAAATGCGAGCAGCAAAACTTGGGACTTAAGAGAAGGCCCTTTCAGCCTGCTCTGCTTTTGATGAGATCATGGCTGATTTGGTTTTGGTCTCAACTACACCTTCCTATCTGCCTTCCATAACCCTAGACTCCCTTGTCTATTAAAAATTTATCAAACTCCACCTTGAATAAATTAAATGACCCAGCCTCCACTGCGTTCTAGAGAAGAGAATTCTGCAGACTAATGACCCTCTGGGAGAACCAAATTATCATCCTCCTCTATCCTAAAGGAGAGACCTCATATTCTTGAACAGTGTCCTCTGCTCTATACCACAGAGAGCAAAATCCTTTGAGAATCCACTCTCTCAAGTCCCCATAGGATCTGCTTCAATAAGGTCACCTCTCATTCTTCTAAACTCCAATGGGTAGAGGCCCAACCTGATCAACCTACTTGATAAGATCAGCCCTTCATTCCAGGAATGAGTCAAGCAAACCTCTGATTGCTTTTACCACAATTGTATTATTTTTCAAATACGGAAACCAATATGTACACCGTACTCCAGAGGTCTCACCCAGGCCCTTGTTTGCTGCAGTAAAATTTCCTTACTTTTATATTCCATTTCCTTTGCATTAAACACCATCATTACGTTCACTTTCCCAATTGCTTGCTGTACCTGCATACTAACATTTTGTCCAGAATTTTGTAAACCCCACCCTGCGGGTTCGGATTTTTCTTGTATCACAAACATCTGAAATTACTCTTTGTTTAAATAGTATACTGCTTTTCTATTATTGCCAAAGTGGACACAATCATATTTTCCCACATTATACTCCATCTGCCAAATTTTTGCCCACTCACTTAATCTGTTTGTATCACTTGTGTGGACTCTTTACCTCGCCTTGACAACTTACTTTCCTATCGATTTTGTGTTATTGGCAAATTTAGCTGCAAAACATTTGGTTTCCTTATCCAAGTCATTGATGTAGGTTATAAATAGTTTGGGGAGCCGGCCTCAACTGCTCCCTTTGACACTCCAGCTTTCCAACTTGGAAAATATCCATTTATCCCTATTATTGGCTTCCTGTTGGCCAACCAATCCTTTATCCATACTAATATGTTACCACCTACATCACCTGCTCTTACCTTGTGTAGTAACCTTTGGTGTGGCACATTATCAAATGCCTTTTGGAAATCCAAGTACATCACATCAACAGGTTCCCCTTTGTCCACCTAGCTTGTTACTTCCTCAAGAACTCTAATAATTACACACTATTTACCTTTCACAAGACCATGTTAACTCTGCCTGATCCAATTCTGATGTCCTAAATATCCTGCAATAACCTAAATAATGGAGATTGAATGGATTCTAGTTATTTCCTTTTGACAGATGTTGGGCAACATCCTGGTTTCCGTCTCCTTTCTTGAATTAAGGTGTTACATTTGCTATTTTTCAATCCACTAGGATCCTTCTGAAACATGAGGAATTTTGGAAAGTTAGAACCAATGGTTCTACTATCTCTGCAACCACTTATTTTCAACCCTATAATGTATGCCAGTTGATCCTAGGGATTTGTCAGCCTTTAGGTCTGATAGTTTTCTCACCTTTTCCCTGGTGCGGGTGATTTTTTTAAGTTCCTCCCTCCCTATCACCTCTTGTATCTTTGGAAAGTTTTCTGAATCTTCTACAATGAAGACTGACTCAAAATACATGTTCAATGCTTCTACTATTTCATTGTTTGTCATGATCAATTTCCCAGATACTTTTTCTGGGGAATTGAGAAATCTTGCTGAATTGGGAAACCCTATTGGGCTATTGAGCCAGTCCTCTGCACTCATGGTACAACTGATGAGTGTGATTTTCCCCATGCCCCTTGCTTGCCAGAAGCCCTGCTATTTATACTTAAAGTACTAATTTAATTTGGAGCTCTGATACTACCAGCTTTTCAAGCCTTTAGAAAATTAAATCAAGAAGGTGTAGCTGAGATAAAAATGCTCAAGAGCTCATAATTGATACTTTAATTTTCTCTTTGGTGTTGATTGATGTTATAGTCTGCCAGATTATTATTGGCTGGGGTCTAATGGCAATCCCTTAGTGAGTATGAGCCCACCTGCATAAATGGAGCTGGTCAGTGTGGAACCAGCCAGATGAGAGAGCAGTGGTGGAGTACTGCTGTTGTCTATATGTAATTGTAAATAAAGTTATTTCTTTTCGATTCGACAAACTCGTGTGGATTCTTCGTGGCCCTCACAAAAATGGACCTTCTGTAAATTCCTATCTCTTTTTGTTTTAGTACAGAATTTTAATATCTAAAACTAGATTGTGACGCTTCCATTTTTGTTATTGTTCTCAATTTCTGTATTGTACTGTGTTTGTAAACCATTTAAAATGGTGATCGGAGTCTTTGATATGCTGGTGGCCAAGATGAGTGTTACGGCTGTGCTATTTCTGCTGGAAGTAGATTTTCTTGCCTTAAGTACAATTCTAATTATTCATGTTTCCGTGTCACTGATTTTGCCTTACTCCATTCGTGGCTTTTATTTAATCAAAATACACATGTTTGCTTCAGAACTGTCAGAAGGTTGACAGAGTAGATGGTGCCCATGCTCCTGATTTAACCAAGAAAGTTCAACAGCATGGTGAGACTGCGAAACAAGACCTGAATGACCAACTGAGAAAACTTCTAAATTCTGCACCTTGTCTGTTATTTATGAAGGGAACTCCTCAAGAACCTCGGTGTGGTAAGGATTATTCAATTTAAAAAATGTACTTGAGCGGTTTTGTTAATTTTTACTACCTTCAAATGGCAGGAATACTGTTCAACTCCTAAATAGTAAACCTACTTACAACCTACTAGCCTGGGATCCACCGGCCTTGATTGATTTTCCATCCTCACCAGGAAGGCTGCAGCCGGGCTCTGGCCAGTGCTGGTCCACGCAAACATGGACCAGACGGAACGGCACCCGAGGGGCCTCCCGGGCCTCCGAGATCCCTGGGTGGTCAGGGTCGGTGCGGGTGGCACCCCGGCCCTCCCTCTGGAACACGGGCACCACGTGTTGCTCTCTTTATTTGGTTCTAAATATTTCGGTCAATATGGTCGCATTCCTTAATTTTAATTACGTTTGCTTTAGAGTCGCCAGGTATCTTTCGATACCGCCACAAGGTTCAAACTCAAATACTGATCAAAGAGACGGTACACCAGTTAGTTAGTTCAAAGTCAATACTATTTATTTACACACACACCAATATTTACTCATGCACGAAATACTACAGACTAAACGATCACTACTGCTAAAGCCTATACTTAGCTTCGGGCTCCTACTCAGTCAGAGAAACAATGGCCATTGTTCGGATCTGAGGCTGCTGGGGTCGAATTGGTGAAGGGGAACAGCTAAGGTCGTCCGTCTGGTAGCGAGCGCTGACCTTGGACTTAATTGCTTCTGGTGTAGCTGGTGGAAGGGTCTCTCCGCTTTGAGAGTCCATTCCAAGAGAGCGATTCTCTCTCGGGGCCTTCTTCTACCCGAAGGGGTTTCGCGCACTTTTGGGCGGGCCTTGAACTTGGCCCCAATCAATTGGGCCATATCTCGATCACTTGTGTTGATCCTGACTAATAAAGGGGTGGGTGCCCTGATGGCTGGGTGTGTCCTAGGTGTCCGTTGGCCTGGCTTTGTTTGTGCTTTCGGTTTGGGGAACTGGCGCCGTGAGGTCTGGAGACAGATCGGCTACTTGAGTATCCCCCTTTGTTCCCGGAGATGAGCCATCGAGATACTAATGGACCTACAGTTTCAGTCTCATCTGGGAGCTGCGGTTCCAATACACGGACATGCTCTGTGCCTGCTTGCTTTCTTAGCATTGTCCATAGTTCCCTGCAATCTTTGCAAACATCCATTTTGTATTCTGGAAGTGGCCATCCCAGAAGACTACACATGGCACTGCACAGGTGACACTGCCAAGGCCGGGAGGGAGGAGGGGCCATGAAATGAGTGTGGGTAAGGGGTTAGTACTCATGTGTGGGAGGAGACATTGCCCATTGGTGGGGGTGACCCACAAGCTCACTTCTGAGATCGGGGCACCCGATCTAAGTTGAGCTCCCAGTGCTAAAAACAGGTTCCGCAAGTGTGTGCGAAACCGGCGAGAAACTCCCCTGGGCTCAAAAACGTGACTTGGTATCATTGAATAGTGGTGGGGAATTTGCCGTCAGAGCCGGCGGGAAGCTCCCTAAAAAACCCCACCACAAATTAACTCGGAAATATTTGGGGAGAATCGCGCCCTATCATCTCCAACAAGATAGAATCTAACAATCTCCCCAAGACATTTGATGGTATTGCCATTGCTGATCTCCAACTGTCAACATCCTAGAGGTTACCACTAACCAGAAACTGGACATAACCAGTCATATAAATACTTGTGGTTACAAGAGCAGGTCAGAGACTGGAAATTCTGAAGCGAGTAATCACCTGACTCTCCAAAGCCTGTCCATAATCTACAAGGCACAATTCAGGAATGTGACTGCATACTCCAGTTGCCTGGATGAATGTGGCTCCCAACACCACTCTAGAAGCTCCAGGACTCAGGACCATCTAGAACAAAGCAGTCTGCCTAATCGGCACTCCTTCTACCACCTTAAAGATTCACTCACCCCACCACCAATGGCAGCAGTGTGTGAAATATACAAGATGCAGTGCAGCAACTCACTACAGAGTCTTTGACACCACCTTCCAAACCCACAGTTTCTATTATTTAGAAGGACAAGGGCAGCAGATGCTTGGAATGTGTTGCTGAATGATTCTCTCTTTATTTGGCTCTGAATATGGCGGTCAATATGGTCGCCTTCCTTAATTATAATTACGTTTGCTCTAGAGTCGCCAGGTATCTTTCGATACCGCCACAAGGCTCAAACCGAATACTGATCAAAGACTCGATACACCAGTTAGTTAGTTCAAAGTCAAATGCTTATTTATTTACACACACAGTTAAATATACTCATGCACAAATACTACAGGCTAAACTATCACTGCTGCTAAAGCCTATACTTAGCTTCGGGCACCCACTCAGTCAGAGGAACAATGGCTGTTGTTCGGTTCTGAGGCTGCTGGGGTCGAAGTGGTGAAGGGGAACAGCTAAGGTCGTCTGTCTGGTAGCGTGCGTTGACCTTGGACTTACTTGTTCTGGTGCAGTCTCTCCTCGGTGAGAGCCGGAGCTAAGAGAGCGATTCTCTCTTGGGGGTTCCTTCTTATACCCAAAGCGGCTTCGCGCACTTTTGGGCGGGCGTTGAACTTGGTCCCAATCAATTGGCCCGTTTCTCGATCGTTCCTATCGATTTCATCCAATAAAGGGGTGGGTGCCCTGATGGCTGGGCGTGTCCTAGGCGGCCGTTGGCCTGCTTTGTTTCGGTCTCCTCTGGCGCCGGGGTGTCTGCTTTAGTATCGGTTACTCAAATGTTACTCTTTTGTTCCCGGAGATGGGCCATTAGTATGCTAATGGGCCTACAGTTTTGGTCTTGTCTGGGAGCTGCGGCTCCATTAAAGCGACAAACCCTGAACCTGCTTGTTTTCTCAGTATTGTCCCTGCAATCTTTGCAAAGTGTCCATTTTGTAATCGGGAAGTGGCCATCCCAGATGACTACAAATGCCATCACCTGAAAGATTCCATCCAAGCCACACACCATCCAAACTTGGAACTATATTGCTGTGCTTTCACTTGTCACCTACATCAAAATCTTGCGAATCCCTAACATCGCTTTGGGTGCACCCGCCCAGATGTACTGCAGCAGCTCAAAAAGGCAGCTCACCACCAGCTTCTCTAGGACAATTAGGGATGGGCAAAAAATGCTGGCCTTGTCAGTGACACCCACATCCCATGAAAGGACCAAAAAACGTTTTTGTTTGTGTTTTGATGTAAATACTTGGTTCAAATGTGTTGTGTACCTTTTACTTGGAGCATTTCAGTCATTAATTTTTTTTGTTATGAGAGTAGAGGTAAATTTTCCTTCATTAAATGTTGACACATGTTCCCGTATTTAGGTTTTTAACTATAGTACCACAAACCTGTGTGTGTGTGCACAGCACCCAGTAAAGTTCTTTAATATTATTGCTTGGTAGTATGGAGCTTGAAAATTGCTGAAAAGAGAGTGATTTGCCAAAGCTTTTCGAAGTGTACTCATTCGGACAATTGCAAGAATACCAAATTTTAAATGATCACAACAATTTATACCACTGGAGAAAAGAGTGCTGGTTGGCAAATCAATTCTGATTGGTTGAGGAGTTAGCAATATTCTGTAACATTGAAAACTGTTTTCAGTTTGTTTATGAGTGTAGTAAAGTGACATTTGCTACCTTGTCGTGACCAGGGAGACACCTTGTTGAGTTCATATTCGAGTGATCAAAATCCACTAGGACAGGGCAGCACAGTGGCACAGTGGTTAGTACTGCTGCCTCATGGTGCCGAGGTTCCAGGTTCGATCCCGGCCCTGGGTCACTGTCCGTGTGGAGTTTGTACATTCTCCCCGTGTTTGCGTGGGTTTCGTCCCCACAACCCAAAGATGTGCAGAGAAGGTGGATTGGCCACGCTAAATTGCCCCTTGATTGGAAAAAAATGAATTCGGTACTCTGAATTTAAAAAGGAAATCCACTAGGACTAGTGATAATTTAACAAAGTGTAACAAATTACAAGCTCCAGACTTGACTGAAAAGAAAACTGAAGTGCCTGCCTCCAAATTATGTTGCAATGTCCCTTAATTTTTGTTTACCGTTTGCAGTGCATAATGCTAATTGCTTCCAGTATAAAAACATTTTGACATAGTCCAAAGAGAAGTAGAAGTTACAGGGACCTTGTAATTGACAAACAATAAATATACTTGTATAATAGCCCCCTGTCCACTATTGCTGTCCACTATTGCTGTGGCAATGTTACTAATTTGGTTTAAGTTGGTTAATATCACTGTTAAATTAATGTGAAGAAAAATGTCAAAACAAGAAAGAAATGGTTAATCCTCAAAATTATCTTTGAGGTATTTTCTCCATTTTTTTGAGTCAACTCCGTATTTAAAGTTGTTTATATATTCCTTGTTCTAATTATTTTTAATTGTGGTACTTTTTCTTTTTAAAATTTATGTATACCCTACAAACATGCAAGCTTTCCAGCGTAGTACAGGTGACTGCCTTGATCCCACATTATATTGTTGGGTCTTTCATGGTGGATATGATTCTAGTACAGCCACCAGGTCGTGATCTCCCTCCAGGTCAATTGTGTTTATGCATCATAATGCTGTTAATTGTAATGCAGCAAAAAAATAGGCCTCAAAAATGGCCCCATGACCCTGCATCCATCCTTATCTAATTTCTTTTATTTGACAGGCTTCAGCAGAAAGATTGTGGAAATTCTCAACGAACGTAATATTCGTTTTTGCACCTTTGATATTCTTTCTGATGAAGATGTGCGTCAGGGACTAAAAGTTTACTCTAACTGGCCTACATATCCTCAACTGTACATGAATGGCGAACTGGTGGGAGGGTTTGATATTGTAAAGGTTAGTATTGTAATATTTGGGTGGTCTTGGAGAAAATGTAGATGCTTTGCAGCTTTTTACTGAATCCAAGGGAAGAGCAGATGCAAGGATTATTGGTGGGATAAAATGTAGCAGCAGGCTAAGGGATAATTAGCCTAAGAATGAAATGTGCAACATTTCTGAAGTCCTTGGCTCAGTACAAAGAATCTTGAGCAGACCATATCGGAAGCATAACTATAATTTTGTCAATAAATTGCCAGCTATTCAGGAGGGTAATTTGACAGATGCGTGTATTGAAAGGTAATCAATTGTTGTCTAAAACGATTATTATACTTTTGCACAATAGACAGGCTGTGACAAGAATGCAGCCACGATGTTCAGCAATCTGACCCCAAGAGCCTAAAATACATCATGAGATACCCACTGAAATTTAGTTTAATGCTCTGAACTTCACAAACTAAATTGTGATGGCATAAGTGAACTGTTAAAGTTACACGATGACCATATATGGCCAATATAATTACCATAAAAGGTTAAAAAAAGCTCTGGCTCTCTCACTTCGGGAAACAGCATTTTAACGAAGTCAAGTATCCCATGAGTGAGTTTGCAGTCAATGCTTAATTACAGCTTGTATTGAAGTAGGTATGATTAAACATTTCTTAAACTGTATTAATGTAGTGTCTAATTAAACTTGTCTTTTGACAAGTTTTGATAATTAGCCTAAGAATGAAATGTGCAACATTTCTGAAGTCCTTGGCTCAGTACAAAGAATCTTGAGCAGACCATATCGGAAGCATAACTATAATTTTGTCAATAAATTGCCAGCTATTCAGGAGGGTACTGCAAACTCACTCATGGGATACTTGACTTCGTTAAAATGCTGTTTCCCGAAAACTTGTCTTTTGACTAATGAAGCAATATGCTGGATATACCTATCAAGTTACATTGAACTAAAACCAGCTAACATTCATTTGTTGGCTTTTTTAAGCATCAATACTAATCCCCTGACTCTCTTCTAGGAGCTAGCTGAGACGGGAGAACTAGAAAAAACTTGTCATACAGAAATGGGACTGGAACATAGGTAAAATAATAAACATAGGTAAAATAATTTTTCCAGCATTTATTAAAAAAATTATAGTTAAAATAATGCTTGTTTACTGCAATGGATTTGATGTACCTTATACAGCAAGGAATACAATGAGCACAGATAACGTGAACCTGCTTAGATTTAAAATATGCAGCCTTGAATATGATACAAAGCTGCATTCTGCAACAACATTTGGTGTTCAGCGTCTTTGTGTTTGTAGGTTGAAAGCCCTGATCAATAAATCAAGAGTCATCGTGTTCATGAAAGGCAACAGAGGGGTAAGTATATTTTATTTTTTTAAGAATCAGCAGAAATTCAAATAGTGGTTTGTATCGTATATAAATGTGTTGTATAAATATGTATATACGCCCTCAACTGATGTCAGTGGCAGCATATGTGGAATCCGTGTAAACTATGCTGGAAGAAAAGTTAATTGCATGAATAATCCAGCCAGTGGGTCAAACAGTCCTCGGTACTGCTGTGCAACTTGCTGCAGACCGCCTTTGCCTTGCTGCCTATATCTCTAAAATCTCCTCCAATCTAAAGGGAAGCACCAACAAGACCTACACCAGCTTCTTTGGATGCCCAGCAAGCATTTCAAGAGGAAGAACATAATCCTTTTCACATTGTAAATGTTGTTTATAATTCTGTTCTTAGTTGGCAAAATGTGGATTCAGCCGTACTATTGTGGGAATACTGAATGAAGCTGGGTATGTATCAATATTTGAACAAAAACATTTTGCATGAATTTAACCTGTTTTGTTTAAGTTGGAACTTACCATTGTACTTTCTTAATATAGTGTTGAATATGAAACATTCGACATTTTGGAAGATGAAGAAGTAAGTTCTGTTTCAATTCTAAGCTACTGTGTATAAAATGATAATTGTGAAATACAAATTGTGGAGATTTGTATTTTTTTTTTGTAATTCCGTGCATAACTGCATCAAACTTACCACTCTGAAAACAAAGCGATTTATGTCGCTAACGCCTCTACCCCTCTGGCATGTGGAAGATGGTCCTGTTTAGTAATCTAAAGCAACAGTTGCATCACAATAGTGTGAAATTATCCAGATTGTACATAAAAGATTTTCTGTCTCTGTTCATCAACATTCCAAATCATTATTGAAATGATGTATGATCTGTAAGTTCAATCCATCACAAAAAATAAATGGATTGCAGCTTTCCATCTTAATGAATTGGAAACTTCTCTCTCAGGCAGTGTCAATGGGAAACCTATTTGAACAATGTCAGCATTTACTTGCATTACTTATTATGCTTTTCGGTGCAAAACCCATCATTGTACTGTGTTCTGACCAGAGTTACCTTGCAGTTTTTCTGCAAAGCCACTGGGTGTCAGCAAAGAAATGTCATAATCATTATCAGATCATAATGTGTGAGGCAGAAAGCAAATAATGTCATGGTATAAATGGCCCAAAAATCTAACTGTTACAAAAACGCATCCTCAATTCTAATAATCAATCAGTTTAGTCAAATTTCAACACCACCTCCCACAATCATTTGTGTTTATTACATTTTATCCAGTCACTACATTTTTCATAGAATCCATAGAATACCTGCCCACTTTGCTTAGGCCCAGATTAGTTGTGGCCTTTATAAATTGAAATTCTGTGCATCTTCACCCCATCCTCCCCCAACCATGATTTCATTTGGTAGGAGTTTTTTCTAGGTTTTCTCTCTATGAATGGCTTGAGCTCCTTGGTAGGTATTTTGTCCAGAGGACTTATTAGAGTACAGGGTTGCATGTCTTTGATCTGCCCCTCTCCCACTTTCCTCCACCTTGGTCTAATCATTCCCACTCCAGCCTTATTTGACCTGAATACTGCAGTTGATCTTGTCTCGTTTATCACAGGCCATTGAGTATTGATTTAAAAAGTCTACTTCGGGTAATACAAGTACACACCAAAACAGAATGCTAAAAAGGAGGTTTTATTTTGTATGGATGCTGAATTTTTTGTGTGGTATGTAAAAGAAGGACCTGTGTGAAGACCAGGCCAACTGTTTTAGAATAAGTAATGGGTTGTAACATCTTGTCACTTGATACCGACTTACCTGCGCTTAAATTCTAAAGCGCCTATCTCGCCCAATCTTCCTGACTCAGGCCGGTTGAGACTCGAGCAGTGACACATGTCCCCAGCTCCAGTAGCGAAGTGTAAAGGAGTGGAGCAAAGGAGGACACATCTTTTTATGGCACTAAATGCCAAAAGCAGGTGAGTTTAAAGGTCCCGGGGGGGAGTGGTGAGAAGGGAAGTGGTTGGACATTGGGAGGAGGTGGGGGTTGGACATTGGGAGGGGTGTCCGACATCGGGGCAGGGAGTGTGGGTTGGGGCATGGGTCCTGGGTCTTCTAAGTAATTATGCTGAAGTCTAACCCTTTTGGAGTAACTATGTGTGTGAAACTGGCAAAACCATCCGATGTTAGTGATATAAATCGCTTTGTTTGCTAGTTCCCAACTTAGTGCAATTGGTATGGGGACGTTGCCCCTTCTGGACAATTACAGGGTAAACCCTTATTTGGAATCTCCAAGAGGGAATTTCTCCATTCATCTTTAGGGTGAGTTCTCCCCCGGCCCCTTTCTAAAAACAACGCTGGAGATTCAGGCCAATCTATAGATAAAAGCTTCTGTAATGTTTTGCCTGATTCAACACAAAATCATCAATGTAAGTAACTTCTCATGAAGATTTTTATACAATTGTATAACCTTTTACAATACACAGCAAGTTATTAAAACTGGTTGAGACCAAACCTAATTCAGTACATAATTCCACACCCCTTTCCTGCAGGTCAGCATCAGGGAGGTCAGGCTCAGGTATTGGAAGGAAACACCCAAGTTGTATCATTTTGTAATACCACATTATACAACAGTGCACATCATAGGCTGACATGAACTGTTTCTCCTTCCCCACTTTGTATTTTTCTCTTTCTCTCGTTCCTCAGTTTGTGCTCATTTGCTCCGCCTTCACCATTTGCAACTGCTCAGTTTCCAGATGAGTTTGCTTATCCCCGATGCTGTCATCCACACTACTGGCAATGAAGTGATGTGTTCAAATAGCGGAAGACCAGCAGGGCTCATAGTGCATATCAGGGCAGCCAGAGTAATGATCTTGAGTGAATTCTGCATACATGGGCCATTTCTCTTGAGCGACCAGCAGTGTCTCACAGGAGAGCAGACACACATGCTGACGGAGACTGCTGCCAAAAGCAGAAGAGTCGGGATCCTAATCTATCCGTATTCGATCTTCACTTTAGATTAGTAGGTCCGATATTATTGAATTGTCAAAAAGCAATACCGTGGGATACTTTCAGCCGGTTGCTGGTAAAGTGATCAATAGAATGAGCCAACTATATGAACTAGAGTAGATTAAGAAATTGTTCTTGCACGTTTTGCCCTTAGAACTGTAGAGGTAAAGGGGACTTTGAAGCAAGTAACAGAAATGTTTCTGTGAGAGGATTGAGGAATATGTCACTTTTTATCTGTTCTCAAGACATGGCTGCTTGTTTCTTTGCATAATATTTCAGTTTGCAAATCCTGCAATGAAAATCCTTTGATAAAGGTGCAAAATTTCATTATTGTGAAGTATTCCTCCAAACAACCTACTGGCAGTTGAAAAATCAGGGTAACCCCTGCATGTCATACAGCTTTGATTGTTGATCTTACAACTGCTGAATGATGGAGCAAAGTGTTTCCACTCTTTTGTATTAGACTGTTATTTAATTGTTTTAACTTTGGGCAAGTCATCCATACATGTCTTTTTTTCACAGGTAAGGCAGGGATTAAAAACATTTTCCAACTGGCCAACATACCCACAACTATATGTGAATGGTGAACTTATTGGTGGACTTGATATTGTGAAGGTAACTTAATATATTGTTAAATGTAAACTGGGAAGAGCTGCCCAGAATTTATCTTTTTTTAGAAACAAAGAATTATAACCCTTTTCCCTCAAGGACGAACCTTCACTTAATGTAGCACCTTTTGCAACTACACAATGGTCCAAAGTACATTATTGCCAATTGCTATGTAGAGACACAAGGCAGGTATTTTGTGCAGTGTGCCACAATCAGCAGTGAAAAAAATACCAAGGTCATCTGTTTTTAATGATGTTTGCTGAGGGATAAATATTGGTCAGGGAGTCTTTCACATCAACTTTAGAGGGCAGATGAAAATGGCACCTATGACAGTGTAGTACTGCCTGACACAAGATCTTTTTCTTTCTGGGAGGAAACCAGCCCCCCTCCCATAGAATCCCATCACTGCAGAAGGAGGCCATTCAGCCCATTGAGTCTGCACTGACTCCAAAAGAGCACCCCACCCTAACCCTTTAGACACTTAAGGGGCAATTACTCATAGCAAATCCACCTAACCTGCACATCTTTGGACTGGGACGAAAACGGAGCACCTGGAGGAAACCCATGCAGACATGGGGAGTGCAAACTCCACACAGAGTCCTGGGTCCCTGGTGCTGTTAGGTAGCAGTGCTAACCACTGTGTCGCCTTCCCAATAAGGTGAGATATAATTCACCTGATTTATACATTTCCAGCATGTTCTGAGGGAGAGTAAACAGAATCAGTTTACTGGAACTAGCTCTTGTTTCAACTTCATCCCTGTGGGGATTCAATGTATAGATGGAGGAAGTAGGGTGACATATTTGCAGCTCAGAGTGAGAGGAAAGTTCAACAAGGCCTTAGTCAAATTAGTACACATGAAAAAGAAAAGCTGAAGGAGTTAGTGATTCTTGACTCCTTCTAAAAGTTTAAGGGGGAAAAATGCACATCATGCAAAATGATACCGTGGATCTTTAAAATCACTTAGCAATGGCAATGTGGAAATCCAATTTGAAGACATCCAATTTGAAGACTAAGAAAATAGATCAAGAATGTTGAGAGGGATGAGAACTTAAAGCATAACTGTCAAGTGTATGATATGATAGTTGTCTTAACACTGCAAAAAATGTTAAGAACTTTTCTCCTGAGTAATGGAAGGATCAAAACTATTCTCGAAGCATTGAAGAGCATGGATAAGCTGAGGCTACAGTGTTTGAACCAGTACACTGCCCGGGACTGATGGATTGTGAGTGGAAGGATTTGCAAAAGAGTGATAGGGTGGGATGATGAACAGAGAGGATTGCTAATGAGAAGGAAGTGCAGTGGGAAAGAGAACATATCAGGTGATTCCAGAGTTAATGGAAATAAAATGAAAGACTAGACCAACCACAGAATTTATTCAAAAATACTCCTGTCTCACTCTGTCAAAAGCACAAGTGGTCCAGAGTAGAATTCCATAGGTGCTTTTAAGCATAAACGTTGCATACATTTTTTACAGTAGCTTGAACTGATTTCTCAATTTTGGAGGTGATTCTTCAGCCGCATTGCACCCCGCACACACCCCGCTATTCCAGGAGAATAGCGGTGAACCCTTAAACGGGCTCTGCACCGGGCGCCATGCTCCTGGTGCGATGCTCCTGGTCCACTGCAGATGATTTTAATCTGGTTCATGCCCTCGTTGGGTGTGAACCAGATTAGCCTATTCAAATTTGTTTCAAACCTGAATCTCCCTGCTCCTGGTATTTCTCCCGACCCCCCCCCCCCAACACCGCCGCTAGCGCAGCATTAGGTCGGCGGGAATCACTGTGTCTCCGCCACTGGAGACCATACTGGGGGACTCAAAGGACATTGGAGCCCCCGGGTGGTTTTTTTTTGCAGTGTGCTGAATTTGGTGCATTTGAGTGCTATAGTGAGAGTTTGGTGACTGAGGGAGTTGGGTGAGGAGGGAGTAAGGTGCTCCTTTCATTTCATTTCCTCAAAGAGCAATAAGGGAGCCAGTTTACAGAGAGTGCAGCTGACTGGGAGCAGAGTTGGAGGGCGGAGGTCCAGTTGGTCCACAGTGCAGCTATATTCTGTAAGGTAAGAGGGGATGGAGGCTAGGCCAGTTGCATGCTCCTCCTGTAGGATGTGGGTGGTGAGGGATACCACCGGTGTCCCCGCTGACTATACCTGCGGGAAGTGCACCCGACTCCAGCTCCTCAGAGACCATGTTAGGGAGCTGGAGCTGGATGAACTTCGGATCATCCGGGAGGCAGAGCGGGTTATAGAGAAGAGTTACAGGGAGGTAACCACACCCAAGGTACAGGACAAGAGTAACTGGGTTACAGTCAGGGGAAAGAAAACAAACGGGCAGACAGTGCAGAGATCCCTCATGGCCGTTCCCCTTCAAAACAAGTATACTGTTGTGGATGCTGTTGGGGGGGGGGGGGGGGGGGATGACCTACCAGGGGAAGGCCCTAGCGGCCAGGTCTCTGCCACTGAGTCTGGCTCTGGGGCTCAGAAGGGAAGGGGGGAGAATAGAAAAGCAATAGTAATAGGAGATTCAATGGTTAGGGGAATAGATAGGAGATTCTGTGGTCGCGAGCGAGACTCCCGGAAGGTATGTTGCCTCCCGGGTGCCAGGGCCAGGGATGTCTCGGATCGTGTCTTCAGGATCCTTAAGGGGGAGGGGGAGCAGCCAGAAGTCATGGTACACATTGGTACCAACGACGTAGGTAGGAAAAGGGGTATGGAGGTAATAAACAAATTTAGGGAGTTAGGCTGGAAGTTAAAAGCCAGGACAGACAGAGTTGTCATCTCTGGTTTGTTGCCAGTGCCATGTGATAGCGAGGCTAGGAATAGGGAGAGAGTGCAGTTGAACACGTGGCTGCAGGAATAGTGTAGGAGGGAGGGCTTTAGGTTTTGGATAATTGGAGCGCATTCTGGGGAAGGTGAGACCTGTACAAGCAGGACGGGTTGCATCTGAAACAGAGGGGCACCAATATCCTGGGAGGGAGGTTTTCTAGTACTCTTCGGGAGGGTTTAAACTAATTTGGCAGGGGAATGGGAACCGGATTTGTAGTCCAGCAACTAAGGTAGCCGATATTCAGGACACCAAAGCGTGTAGTGAGGCAGTGGGGAAGGGAGCACTGACAAAGGAGAGTACTTGCAGGCACAGAGATGGGTTGAAGTGTGTATACTTCAACGCAAGAAACATCAGGAATAAGGTGGGTGAAGTTAAGGCATGGATCGGTACTTGGGACTACGATGTGGTGGCCATCACGGAAACTTGGATAGAAGAGGGGCAGAAATGGTTGTTGGAGGTCCCTGGTTATAGATGTTTCAATAAGATTAGGGAGCGCGGTAAAAGAGGTGGGGGGTGGCATTGTTAATTAGAGATAGCATAACAGCTGCAGAAAGGCAGTTCGAGGAGTATCTGCCTACTGAGGTAGTATGGGTTGAAGTCAGAAATAGGAAAGGAGCAGTCACCTTGTTGGGAGTTTTCTATAGGCCCCCCAATAGTAGCAGAGATATGGAGGAACAGATTGGGAAACAGATTTTGGAAAGGTGCAGAAGTCACAGGGTAGTAGTCATGGGTGACTTTAAATTCCCAAATATTGAGTGGAAACTCTTTAGATCAAATAGTTTGGATGGGGTGGTGTTTGTGTCCAGGAAGCTTTTCTAACACAGTATGTAGATTGTCCGACCAGAGGGGAGGCCATATTGGATTTGGTACTTGGTAATGAACCAGGGCAAGTGATAGATTTGTTAGTGGGGGAGCATTTTGGAGATAGTGACCACAATTCTGCGACTTTCACTTTAGTAATGGAGAGGGATAGGTGCGTGCAACAGGGCAAGGTTTACAATTGTGGGAAGGGTAAATACGATGTTGTCAGACAAGAATTGAAGTGCATAAGTTGGGAACATAGGCTGTCAGGAAAGGACACAAGTGAAATGTGAAACTTGTTCAAGGAACATTTACTACGTGTCCTTAATATGTATGTCCCGTCAGGCAGGGAAGAGATGGTCGAGTGAGGGAACCATGGTTGACAAGAGAGGTTGAATGTCTTGTTAAGAGGAAGAAGGAGACATATGTAAGGCTGAGGAAACAAGGTTCAGACAGAGTGCTGGAGGGATACAAGATAGCCAGGAGGGAACTGAAGAAAGGGATTAGGAGAGCGAAGAGAGGGCATGAACAATCCTTGGCGGGTAGGATCAAGGAAAGCCCCAAGGCCTTTTGCACATATGTGAGAAATATGAGAATGACTAGAGCGAGGGTAGGTCCGATCAAGGACAGTAGCGGGAGATTGTGTATTGAGTCTGAAGAGATAGGAGAGGTCTTAAACGAGTACTTTTATTCAGTATTTACAAATGAGAGGGGCCATATTGTTGGAAAGGGCAGTGTGAAACAGACTGGTAAGCTCGAGGAAATACCTGTTAGGAAGGAAGATGTGTTGGGCATTTTTAAAAACTTGAGGATAGACAAGTCCCCCGGGCCTGACGGGATATATCCAAGGATTCTATGGGAAGCAAGAGATGAAATTGCAGAGCCGTTGGCAATGATCTTTTCGTCCTCACTGTCAACAGGGGTGGTACCAGGGGATTGGAGAGTGGCGAATGTCGTGCCCCTGTTCAAAAAAGGGAATAGGGATAACCCTGGGAATTACAGGCCAGTTAGTCTTACTTCGGTGGTAGGCAACGTAATGGAAAGGGTACTGAGGGATAGGATTTCTGACCATCTGGAAGGACACTGCTTGATTAGGGATAGTCAGCACGGATTTGTGAGGGGTAGGTCTTGCCTTACAAGTCTTATTGAATTCTTTGAGGAGGTGACCAAGCATATGGATGAAGGTAAAGCAGTGGATGGAGTGTACATGGATTTTAGTAATGCATTTGATAAGGTTCCCCATGGTAGGCTTATGCAGAAAGTAAGGAGGCATGGGATAGTGGAAAATTTGGCCAGCTGGATAACAAACTGGCTAACCGATAGAAGTCAGAGAAATGAAAAAATGAATGAAATGAAAATCGCTTATTGTCACAAGTAGGCTTCAAATGAAGTTACTGTGAAAAGCCCCTAGTCGCCACATTCCGGTGCCTGTTCGGGGAGGCTGTTACGGAAGTGGTGGATGGCAAATATTCAGCCTGGATCCCAGTTACCAGTGGCGTACCGCAGGGATCAGTTCTGGGTACTCCTGCTGTTTGTGATTTTCATTAATGACTTGGATGAGGGAGTTGAAGGATGGGTCAGTAAATTTGCAGACGATCCGAAGATTGGATGAGTTGTGGATAGTGAGGAGGGCTGTTGTCGGCTGCAAAGAGACATAGATAGGATGCAGAGCTGGGCTGAGAAGTGGCAGATAGAGTTTAACCCTGAAAAGTGTGAGGTTGTCCATTTTGGAAGGACAAATATGAATGCGGAATACAGGGTTAACGGTAGGGTTCTTGGCAATGTGGAGGAGCAGACAGACCTTGGGGCCTATGTTCATACATCTTTGAAAGTTGCCACTCAAGTGGATAGAGCTGTGAAGAAGGCCTATGGTGTGCCAGAGTTCATTAACAGAGGGATTGAATTTAAGAGCCGTGAGGTGATGATGCAGCTGTACAGAGCCTTGGTAAGGCCACATTTGGAGTACTGTGTACAGTTCTGGTCGCCTCATTTTAGGAACGATGTGGAAGCTTTGGAAAAGGTGCAAAGGAGATTTATCAGGATGTTGCCTGGAATGGAGAGTAGATTTTACGAGGAAAGGTTGAGGGTGCTAGGCCTTTTCTCATTAGAACGGTGAAGGATGAGGGGCGACTTGATTAGAGGTTTATAAAATGATCAGGGGAATAGATAGAGTAGACAGTCAGAGACTTTTTCCCCTGGTGGAACAAACCATTACAAGGGACATAAATTTAAGGTGAATGGTGGAAGATGTAGGGGGGATGTCAGAGGTAGGTTCTTTACCCAGAGAGTAGTGGGGCCATGGAATGCACTGCCTGCGGAAGTAGTTGAGTCGGAAACATTAGGGACCTTCAAGCAGCTATTGGATAGGTACATGGATCACGGTAGAATGATATAGTGTAGATTAATGTGTTCTTAAGGGCAGCGCGGTAGCATTGTGGATAGCACAATTGCTTCACAGCTCCAGGGGCCTAGGTTCGATTCCGGTTTGGGACACTGTCTGTGCGGAGTCTGCACATCCTCCCCATGTGTGTGTGGGTTTCCTCCGGGTGCTCCGGTTTCCTCCCACAGTCCAAAGATGTGCAGGTTAGGTGGATTGGCCATGATAAATTGCTCTTAGTGTCCAAAATTGCCCTTAGTGTTGGGTGGGGATTCTGGGTTATGGGGATGGGGTGGAGGTGTTGACCTTTGGTGGGGTGCTCTTTCCAAGAGCTGGTGCGGACTCGATGGGCCGAATGGCCTCCTTCTGCTCTGTAAATTCTATGATAATCTATGATTAATCTAGGACAAAGGTTCAGGCACAACATGTGGGCCGAAGGGCCTGTTCTGTGCTGTATTTTTCTATGTTCTATGGCAGTGCAATGCCATAGCATTCAACCCTGGCACCCACTGACACTTGGAGATCCGGGCACATATCCTGTAAAAATGGCACCCTTGAACTCTGTGGAGCCTGGCTTGCTGGTGTGTTTAGGCTCTGTGCCGGTGCAAAACTATTTCTCTCTTTCCCCACCCCACCCCAAAAAAAATGGGTAGATTGTGATCTGGATCACGCCAAATTACACAGCAGGAATCATACCTAGTTTCCTACCAGAGACAGCATTGAGAAACTTTCTGTGAGAATTCTACCCTCTGTTTTTGCAGTAAAATTAGGTTAAATGTCTGTTTGGCCAGGGAATGGAGAGAACAGTAAGGGATCATTGCCCAAAGGAAAATTGGAACTCTTTTTGGGATTAGACTTTTGAGAAGAAGAACCAAAATGGCATACAATTGTGTCTCCCTGCTCTGATATAATGTTCATGGTTGACTTTATACTCCAGTTAACATGGCTTCAGTGCAAACACTGTCACGACACCCTGGGTTAGTAGTGCGCAGTCAGTTCCTGCCCCACTTGACCCAGAGTCGCAGATTTTAGTTAAAACACCTGAGGTCCTTGGGAGCACAATAAACTGCAGTCACCAGGGTTGTAATTTAAAAATATGAGTAACCTTTTGTTATGAACAGTATTATAATTAAAGGACAGAAAATGTAACTGACTATCTATTACCCCTTTCCCAACCCTACCTTTCTAACTGGCCTCACTCTACATGCACACATCGACAAACAACACAGAGGGGAAAAGGGTGATGGAAAGGAAATTTGATAAGGATCTTTGATGCACTGGGATGACATCCAGTCAATATTTTTCTGAAGTTCAGGCTTTTATTTTGGTGGTACTTCTCAGCTTGAGATGGTTTTCTCTGGCAAGGTTGTCTACTTGCTCTGCAGACTCAGCATAATTTCAGGTTCACCGCAAAGGATGCCAGGCCCCCACTGCGTTCAGAACAATAGAGCAGTTCTTTCACTTCAGTCAGTAGTAGAGAAAGAGAGTTCCTTTTATTTCCTCGGTTTAAACACTTCTCAGTTCTCTCAAAGTATTACACAGGAATTAATCACTGACCATTATCAGATAAACCACTGTCCCTGGCCAATCTACCGGTTGCCAGTTAACCAATCGAACTGACTTCCTCCAAAGCTGCTTCTTTCTAAGACCCAGTTGGTGCCGAAGAGGGAGGCATGAAGCCGGTTGCTTCAGCTTTGAATCTTCTGCTTATGGGTCTGCAGATAAAATAAATAGGAACAAAGGAAACAAACAGGAAGTACTGTAAATACTGTGTTATATTGTTCAAGGTTTTATTTCATGTGGAGTAGAATTGGTGAGACCTTTTTCCAAGATGCTTTTCATCAAACGTTAATATATCCGTGGAGTTGGAATAAATACCACATAATGGGAATGATTTTAAAACTTTCATTCTTCTGTTTAGCAATCCAGGATTCAGCTTGTTCCTGTTGGTATTTCCGTAGTTGCAATTGAACCTGGCAGCATTCTGTAGAAGGGAAATTCAGAGAGTGGAGCTTAAACCACCGATTTCCATGTGAATGCTGTTTGCCTGACACGCCATAGTCAATATTAATGTGTTAATCGATAGAATAGTTGACGTGTACTAATGTAACAAATATGCTACTTTTTCTGACAGGAATTGGAAAAGAGCGGAGAGCTTCTTTCAATTTTAAAAGGAGAAAATGCCAGTTAGAATTTTACAAAGCAGAACAACTGCCATCATCTTGTAATATTTGTTGACTTTAAAGATTGATCATTAGTGATAATGTGGTCTAAATTCTGGTAATACAATGTTGGATATAAATCATTTTTGATGTTCAAGCTTCTCTAATAATTCATAATTAACAATGTAGCACAAAGGGAGCAAAATGCAAATAGATTAGAACGAAAATAAAATATTATACCTCTTTTATTACAATAATAAAACATTACTGCTATTTATTGCGTGACTCATTATTACACAGTTGTTCCGACACCCTGGGCTAGTGCGCGGTCAATTTCCGCCCCACTCATCCCAAAGTCACAACACCAATGAATTAACCAATAATTCTTCTAAAAGTTCCCGAAGTCTTATAAATAATGAACTATATTGACATCTGCAGTAAATGCAACTGGATAACAACAAGCCAATACCTACTACGCACTTTAAATGTCCCATCCTCTACCCATACACACAAGACAAACAAACACACAAGACAGACAAACACTGGGGGGACGGAGGGAGGGGTAAAATAAGGATGAAGATCAAAAGATAAGTGTCTTTGCTTGAAATGGTGGTTCTTTAGTACGCTTTCCTAGTAGCACACTTGCTGATTAAAGTCTCTAGCTTGCAGCTGGTAATAGTCTTTGCAGAATCATTGATTCAGAATCCCGGTAGGTTAGAAAAATGAGGTCCGACTTCCGGTTGCGGCTATGCGGAGCTAAGCCGCACGATTCGGCAGCTCCCGCTATCACGGACTTTCGGGCTCTTTAGAGGAGCCCCAACAGGAATTTTTTTGAAAACGACCTGTGGGGAAGGGAAGAGCGAGGTCCCCCTTCAACTTTTATGGACCGGACCAGAAGTGAAACGGCCAAAAAAGCGGCATTGGAGCAGCGTGATAAGCGAGGGAAAAAAACAAAATGGCGGCGGCCGGGGACAAAGCGGAATGCGGGCCGGAGCTGCAGGAGTTCATCAAGCGCTGCTTCGAGGAGCTGCGAAAGGAGATGCTGGCGCCTATGTCGTCGGCGATTGAGGGACTAGGGATGACCCAGAAGGCCCACGAGGTAAAGATCCAGGAGGTGCAGAAAAGAGTCCGTGAGAATGAGGACGAGATCTTGGGCCTGGCGGTGAGAGTGGAGGAGCACGAGGCGCTGCACAAGAGGTGGGCGGGAAGATTCGAAGACCTGGAGAACAGGTTGAGGAGAAAGAACCTGCGGATCCTGGGTCTCCCTGAAGGAGTGGAGGGGGCCGATGCCGGGGCATATGCGAGCACGATGCTCGAGGCGATGATGGGCACGGAGGCCCCTTCGAGGCCGCTGGAGCTGGATGGGGCACACCGGGTGCTGGCGAGGAGGCCCAAGGCAAACGAGCCACCAAGGGCGCTGGTGGTGAGGTTTCACGGACAGAGAGAGGGTCTTGAAATGGGCCAAGAAGGAACGGAGCAGCAGGTGGGACAATGCGGAGATCCGAATATACCCGGACTGGAGCACGGAGGTTGCAAAGAGGAGAGCGGGTTTCAACCGGGCCAAGGCGGTGTTGCACCGGAAAGGAGTGAGATTCGGAATGCTGCAGCCAGCGCGATTGTGGGTCACATACAAGGATCAGCACCATTATTTCGAAACGCCTGAAGAGGCGTGGACGTTTATTCAAACCGAAAAGTTGGACTCAAACTGAGGGTTTGTGAGGGTGGGGGGGATGTTTGATGGTTGTTGTATATAGGGGGTCAATCACGTGCAGGAAATGTTACATGGGCTGGGGGAGAGAGACAAGGCCGCGACAGGAGCTCTGCCAGAGGGGGCGGGGTAGGCTTAGGAAAGCGCAGGGTTTTTCCCATGCTAGGGAAGAAAGTCAGGAGGGGGAATGGAGGAACGCACACTGATTGGGAGATTCCCACACGCGGAGGTCAATGGGACGGCGGGGGAAGCCGGGGTCAGCTGACTTACGGGAGTAATATGGGGGGAGCAAAAAAGCTAGACATGGGTCTAGCAGGAGGAGGGGAAGTGGGGGGGGGGAAGGGAAAGGGTTGCTGCTGCACTGGTCGAAGGGGAATGGGACACAGAAGAGGCGGGGGTCCACCGGCTGGGGGACTGGAGGGTGAGGGCGGCGCGGACACGGGACCGGTGTAGAAAAGGAGATGGCTAATCGGGGGGGGGGGTGTGAGAGCCCCTCCAATCCGGCTGATAACGTGGAATGTGAGGGGCCTGAATGGGCCGGTGAAGAGGGCCCGAGTGTTCGTGCACTTAAAGGGACTGAAGGCAGACGAGGTCATGCTTCAAGAGACATATTTGAAGGTGGAGGACCAAGTCAGGTTAAGAAAGAGATGGGTAGGACAGGTATTCCATTCGGGGCTGGACACGAAAAATAGAGGGGTGGCAATATTGGTGGGGAAGCGGGTGTCGTTTGAAGCCAAGAATATCGTAGTGGACAACGGAGGGCGATATGTGATGGTGAGTGGTACTGGTAAATGTATATGCCCCGAACTGGAATGATGCCGGATTCATGAAGCGCATGTTGAAGCGCATTCCGGACCTGGAGGTAGGAGGCCTGATAATGGGGTGGGGGGGGATTTCAATACGGTGTCGGACCCAGCACTGGACCGCTCCAGATCGAGGACTGGAAAGAGGCCGGGGGTTTATGGATCAGATGGGGGGAGTGGACCCGTGGAGGTTTGCCACGCCGCAGGCCAGGGAATTTTCTTTTTTCTCCCACGTGCACAAAGCCTACTCCCGGATAGATTTTTTTTGTTCTGGGCAGGGCGCTGATCCCGAAAGTGGAGGGAACGGAGTATTCGGCCATAGCCGTTTCAGATCACGCCCAGCACTGGGTGGAACTGGAGTTGGGAGAGGAGAGGGACCAACGCCCTCTGTGGTGGCTGGATGTGGGACTGCTGGCAGATGAGGGGGTGCATCGAAAGGTACTTGGAGGCCAACGACAACGGGGAGGTGCGGGTGGGGGTGGTATGGCAGGCGGTGATCGGGGAGAGCTAATCTCCATCAGGGCTCATAGGGAGAAGATAGAGGGCATGGAAAGGGAGAGGTTAGTGGGGCAGATTTTAAGAGTGGACAGGAGATACGCAGAGGCCCCTGAGGAGGGATTACTTGGGGAAAGACAACGTCTCCAGACGGAGTTTGATCTGTTGACCACCGGGAAGGCAGAGGCACAGTGGAGGAAGGCGCTGGGGGTGACCTAAGAGTATGGGGAGAAGGCGAGTCGGATGCTGGCACACCAGCTCCGTAAGAGGATGGCAGCGAGGGAAATAGGGGGAGTCAAGGATGGAAGGGGAGCCACGGTGCGGAGCGCGATGAAAATAAATGAGACATTCAAGGGCTTCTATGAGGAGCTGTACAGATCCCAGCCGCTGGCGGGGGAAGAGGGGATGAGACGATTCCTAGACCAATTGAGATTCCCGAGGGTGGAGGAGCAAGAGGTGGCTGGTTTGGGGGCACCAATTGGGTTGGAGGAGCTGAGGAATGGTTTGGGGAGTATGCAGGCAGGGAAGGCCCCAGGACCGGACGGGTTCCCGGTGGAGTTCTACAGGAAGTACGTAGACCTGTTGGCCCCGATACTAGTGAGGACCGTTAGATGCAAGGGAGGAAGGGACCCTGCCCCCGACAATGTCGGAGGCGACGATTTCTTTGATCCTAAAGCGGGACAAGAACCCACTGCAATGTGGATCGTACAGGCCGATCTCGCTCCTCAACGTGGATGCTAAGTTGCTGGCAAAAGTGCTGGCTACGAGGATTGAGGACTGTGTCCCGGGGGTGATCCACGAGGACCAGACGGGATTTGTAAAGGGCAGGCAACTAAACGCCAATGTGCGGCGGCTCTTAAACTTGATAATGATGCCATCGGTGGAGGGAGAGGCGGAGATAGCGGCAGCTATGGACGCGGAGAAGGCCTTTGACCGAGTAGAGTGGGCGTACCTCTGGGAAGTGCTGCGTAGGTTTGGGTTCGGGGGAGGGTTTATTAGTTGGGTTAGGCTCCTTTACAGAGCCCCGGTGGTGAGTGTGGTGACGAATCGGCGGAGTACTTTCGGCTGTACCGTGGGATGAGGCAGGGGTGCCCCCTGTCCCCCCTGTTGTTTGCATTGGCGATCGAACCCTTGGCCATGTCATTGAGGGAGTCTAGGAAATGGAGGGGGGGTGGTCCGAGGAAAAGAGCATCGGGTGTCGCTTTATGCGGATGACCTGTTGCTGTATGTGGCGGAACCAGTGGAGGGGATGGTGGCGGTCATGCAGACTCTTAAGGGAGTTTGGGGATTCTTCGGGCTATAAGCTCAATGTAGGGACGAGTGAGCTTTTTGTAGTACAGGCAGGGGACCAAGAAAGGGGGATAGGCGATCTACCGCTGAGGAGGGCGGAGGGGAGCTTTTGGTACCTGGGGATCCAGATAGCCAGGAGTTGGGGGGCCCTACGATAACTGAATCTGACGAGGTTGGTGCAGCAGATGGAGGAGGACTTCAAAAGATGGGGCATGTTACCGCTCTCGCTAGCGGGTAGAGTGCAGTCGGTCAAAATGGTGGTCCTTCCGAGGTTTCTCTTTGTGTTTCAGTGCCTTCTTATCGTGATCACCAAGGCCTTTTTTAAGAGAATAGGCAGGAGTATTATGGGGTTTATGTGGGCAAATAGGACCCCGAGGGTAAGGAGAGGGTGTCCGGAACGCAGTAGGGACCGAGGAGGGTTGGCACTGCCGAACCTAGGGAGCTACTACTGGGCAGCAAATGTGGCGACGATCTGCAAGTGGGTGATGGAGGGAGAGGGGCGGCATGGAAGAGGGTGGAGATGTAGTCCTGCAAAGGAACGAGCCTGGGGACGCTGGTGACGGCACCGCTGCCGCTCTCGCCGTCAAAGTATACCACGAGCCCGGTAGTGGCGGCAACGCTAAGGATCTGGGGCCAGTGGAGACGGCACAGGGGTGCAATGGGAGCCTCGGTGTGGTCCCCGATCAGGGGTAACCACCGGTTTGTCCCGGGGAGGATGGATGGGAGGGTTCCAGAGCTGGCATCGGGCGGGGATTAGAAGAATGGGGGACCTGTTCATTGATGGGACGTTTGCGAGCCTAGGGGCACTAGAGGAGAAGTTTGAAATACCCCCGGGAAGTGCTTTTAGATACATGCAGGTGAGGGCGTTTGTGAGGCGGCAGGTGAGGGAGGTCCCATTGCTCCCGGCACCGGAAATTCAAGACAGGGTGATCTCGGGTGTATGGGTCGGGGAGGGCAAGATGTCGGCAATATACCAGGAGATGAAAGAAGAGGGGGAAACATAGTTAGAGGAGCTGAAGGGTAAATGGGAGGAGGAGCTGGTGGAGGAGATTGAGGAGGGGTTATGGGCTGATGCCCTAGGTAGGGTTAATTCCTCCTCGTGTGCCAGGCTCAGCCTGATACAATTTAAGGTGGTTCACAGAGCGCACTTGACGGGGGCGAGGTTGAGTAGGTTCTTTGGGGTAGAGGACAGATGTGGAAGGTGCTCAGGGAGTCCGGCGAACCATGTCCATATGTTTTGGTCATGCCCGGCACTGGAGGGGTTCTGGAGAGGAGTGGCGGGAGCAATATCTCAGGTGGTGAAAGTCCGGATCAAGCCAAGCTGGGGGCTAGCAATATTTGGAGTAGTGGATGAGCCGGGAGTGCAGGAGGCGAAAGAGGCCGGCATTCTGGCCTTTGCGTCCCTAGTAGCCTGGCGAAGGATCTTGCTAATGTGGAAGGAGGCGAAGCCCCCCAGCGTGGAGGCCTGGATAAATGACATGGCTGCGTTCATTAAGCTGGAGAGGATAAAGTTAGCCTTGAGAGGGTCTGCGCAGGGGTTCTACAGGCGGTGGCAACCGTTCCTAGACTATCTTGCGGAGCGTTAGAGGAAGGCCGGTCAGCAGCAGCAGCAACCCAGGGGGGAGGAGGGGGAGGGGGAAGGGGGGTTTGCCTAGGGGGTGTTTGAGCAAGAGAACACATGAAAGATTTGGGAAACTGGCACGTACGGGAGAGAGCCAGTGTACAAAGCTCTGTACCATACCGTTTTAACATGTATATGTCTTGCTATGTGCGATTTCTTTCTATTTTGTTACGGGGGGAGGGGGGTTATTGTTTGTAAGGGTGAAAAATTGTGTTAAAAAACGTTAATAAATATAATTTTTTTAAAAAGAAAAATGCGGTACTCACAGGAGGCAGGCTTTCTGGAGAGACACTTTATTTTCCTTTTTAAAAAAAAATATATATATTTTATTGTCCCACCTCCCCTGATGCCCTCCCCGTCAATTTCAGCTGTGTCTATCTTGTGTGTGTGTGGGGGGAGGGGGGTTGCACCCTCTCTCCGCATTGTTTCTTTTGTTCCTCTCGGGCACTCTTCTCTTCCCCCCCCCCCCCCCCCCCCCCCGTCCCCAGGGTTGTGCGTCCCTGTCATTCCTCTTTGTCTTTTTTTTACTTTCCAGTTTCCCCCTCTACTAGCTGTTGCTGGCCTTGAACAGGTTTTGGCCGACAAATTGCCCGCATGCAGTAAGGATGCCTTCCTCCGACCCTCGAATGGCATATTTCATCTTTTCCAGGTCACGAAATTCCGATAGGTCTGCCAGCCAGTCTGCAGTTGTGGGTGGTGTGCTGATCGCCAGCCAAGCAGGATTCTCCGGCATATGATATGGGAAGCGAAAGCTAAAGCATCGTCCCTCTTCTCCATGTGTAGTTCTGGCTGCTTTGATACCCCAAAGATTGCCACATTTGGGCATGGCTTCATCCTCGCCCCCCCCAGAACCTTGGGCATTGCCTTGGGGAAGGTTGTCCAGAACCCAGCAAGTTTGGGGCAGGCCCAAAACATGTTGATGTGGTTGGCCAGGCCGCTCTTGCACCGTTCACATTTGTCCTCCACCTCCGGAAGAACCTGCTCATTCGTGTTCTGGCCAAGTGTGCTCTGTGCACCATTTTGAACTGCATGAGGCTGAGCTTTGTGCAGGAGGGGATGGAGTTGGCTTTGCTCAGTGCTTCGCTCCAGAGTCCCCAACCCACTTCTGTCCCCAGTATGTCCTCCTATTTCCATCTGGTCTCGTCGAGTGGCGTTCGGGCTCTGTCCAGTAGCTGTCCATATATTTTCCCACAGAGTCCCCCTTCCTGTGTTCATCAGGTCCTCTTATAGTGTGGTCTTCAGGACCCTTGGGTATCCTACTGTCTCTTTGCGGAGGAAATGTTTTATTTGTAGGTGTCTCATTTCCTGTCCTGTCGGTAATTCCCATTCTTCTGATAGTTCGTTCAGCATCACTAGTCTGTTTCCTATATAGAAGTCCCTAATTGTCAGCGTTCCCCCGTCCTGTCTCCATTTTCTGAAGGTTGTGTCTAGCATGGCTGGTGAGAACTATGTGTACGTGAGTGCGCGCCTGCACTCCAGGGTCTCCCTTTGTTTAGAGACCCTCCAAAGTGGCTGCTTGCGGTGCCATCTTGATTTCTCGGCCTGTTCCATGCCCATTGAGGCTTGTGTCTGTCTTGCCGCCAACCCTTTCGTATCTTTCTGCCCCCTGTCTGTTCTGTGAGTTCACCGCCCGCCCCCATGGCCAGATGCTCCCTCTCCCCTGAGAGGTGCGCCCCAGCTCCCCGTACTGCCTGTCTTCCCGTACTAGCCCTCCATGCTGGTATGATGGCTCCCCTCCCTGGGCTGCTTTAGCCCTGTCTCCATTCTGTCTGCCCTTCCCTTCCTTGCCCCCTCACCTGCTTCCCCTGTCCTCGCTCCTTTCTCTCTCTGCCTTCCAACGTTAAGCTGAGAACGAGGCAGCACAGTCCTGCGCAAACACAGTTGTTCCTGGTCCCATTCAGTCTCCCTTGGAGTCCTTTTTTCCCGCTGCCCTCACCGCTGCCGCGTTTTTTCCCGCTCTAGATTGTTCGCTTTCACAAACTCGTCGGCCTCCGCCGCGATGCCAAAGTAGTATTCCTTCCCCTGGTACGTAACCCAGAGTCTGCCCGGGAAACAGCATGCCAAACCTCACCCCGTTCTTGGAGAGCGCCGATTTTGCCCTATTGAACTCTGCCCTCTTTTTAGCAAGGTCCGCCCCAATGTCCTGGTAAACCCTGATTCTATGGCCTTCCCATGAGCACGACTTTGTTTCTCGGGCCCACCTCAGGATCCTTTCCCAGTGCAACTTTGCGATTATTGCACTCGGCTTCTCCCTAGAATCGGGTTTTGGCCGGAGCGACCTGTGTGCCCTATCGAGTTCTGGGGAGTTGGGGAAGCTGTCTTTCCCGCCTAGGTTGCCCAGCATTTGGCCGATTGGGTCCCTTCCCTCAATGCCCTCTGATAAGCCCACAATAAGGACATTTTGCCATCAGGACCCGTTTTCCTGGTTCTCGACCTTCGCCTTCCAAGTTCCCCAGGGCCGCCACCAGCCTCATCACTTCGGCCTCCAGAGCCACAACCTGTCGCTCTGATCCGATGACGCCTTTTCCAGGTCACCAGGTCCAGGATCGTCCTTTCCTGGGCCTGCACCTTCTTCCCAGGCCATCGTGCACTGAAAGGAGGCCATCAATTCTCATCACCACTTGGAACTCCTTCCCACCACCTGGAACTCCACTTTAATCGCCTCCCTCATGGTGGCCAGTTGCATTTTTAGGAAACTTCCATCCGTCCCCTGGTGTGGGTGGAGGTGTGCCGTTTGCTCTTGTTCCGCCATTCAGGTATCCGGTCTTCCCCACTCCTGGTTCGCCGGTGCTTCCACCTCGCCTCGTGGGTCCGCTGGTCCATTCGCCTGTTGCTTGTGCCCCTTTCCGCCGCTTCTGCCTTCTCGTTGGCTCTTTGAACTGTCGTTTTCTGGCATCGTCTTCTCCACTGCATTGTTGTTCGCCCCCTCTGGGTTTGGGAGAGTCTTCGGCAGCTTTGTGGGCCAAAAATCTAAAAACATTCACTATTTTGGGTCTGGTTTGGGAGGAGAGCCACCTGCTGTGCGTCCACTCAGCACATCACCGCCATCGGGAATCCACACTTATTTTTCATCCAACTGGGCCTCCAGCTCGAGTTTGCCTATATCTTTCTGGAGAGACATGTTATTTCACATCAAACCTTGCTCCCAGCTTGTGGTTTGGCTTCAGGCCTCTGTGGACTCGAGGACAGCACCCAGACTTGCTGGAAAGAGAGTCAGTCTTATTATAGACCTTTCAGAAGAGAGTTTGCCAGAATCAAAACTGAAAGCTCCTAGGGTCTCTGAACCATTTCAGTGGGATAATATTAAATCAGTACCCATTGCCATGCAGAGCGCAGCCTTTTGGGCCAATTCATTGTCCACCAGCACATTCAATCAAACCAAGTCCTGTCAATCTTTGTCATTGGCGCCAGATAGCCTACAGCTTTGGCTTGAACCAGCACCGACTAACAGAGTGCGGTCTTCTGCTGTTGAAATCCTCTGAATTAAAGGTACGGCCACTGCTTTCTTCTGCTTGAATTAAAGATACAGGTTGCCTTAAAAGACACGTCCATTAATCATCCATCGATCAAAAATGTTATGGCAGAGGAAAAAGGGGAATAAATAGGAAGGACCCTTACACAGTGAATATATGGAATCCTCACCAAATTATTTTTGTGGGGTATAGGTAATTTAACTTGTTATCAAATATATGTGATTTGGTAATTTATCCATAATGTTTTGGTTTATTTAATGAATAACACCGGTTATATTTTAGTAGAAACCAAGTGAGCCAGCGTTAGGCACATGTATCTCAAATAATCCTTTGTGGAAATTTGGCTTAACTCCTTGAGCATCATATATGCATGTTAATTAAGTTGCCATTTATCATTAGAAATATCTTGAGTAACCACTTGATAAAACACTGTACCTAAAACATGATTATACAATATCTTAATTAAATGTTTAAATCTACAATTGAATTGTAATTATGCCTGTCAAATGTCCATTTCCTAGTCCTAATAAGCATAAAGGCATAAGATGCCACAATTTGAACAATTTCTACAACTAATTGACTTACCATTTTGTAGAAATATAGAATATTAATTTTCATGAATCCAGCCTTACAGCTATCTATTTACATGAGTTATTCAAGCATATAGACCGGAATCTGCCGGCCGTTCATGTCGGTGGGATTTTCCAATACCACTAGCGGTGAACCCCTGACCCATGTTTGCTGGCGGCGGGGGTGCAAACAAGGCAAAAAAAAAATCATTGACAGTGGGGAAGAAGATCCCACTGCGCCGGCCAATGGCGCGCGCTGCCTCCGCTGCTGCAAAACACACCACAGGGTGCGTGACATCCGACCCAAAGGTTTTTTAAATTAAATACTTACAAAAAAAATATAAGTTTGCCGTATAATGTAATGCTATTACTAAAGTGCCAGTCAGCAAACGGGGGAAGCTCCTAAACTGCAAGTAAAATAAAATCTTAAAACATTTTTATCATTGATAGCAGCAATTGAAATAGTGTCGGAAATAGCCCTGTGCCATAATGGGGGAAATTGAATATCAGAGTCTCTGACATTGTTCTATTTTGAATTTGGGGCACAAAAGTGACACTGGGCTTGGAACTAATTTCACCAAGACAGATACCACTACAAGTGTCCCCTCAGAAGGAGGGGATCAAATCCAAAGCTAGTAGCACATTCAAACTAATAATGCGTGTCTTGTGTATTAGTGTAAATAATGGGCCTTGATTCCAGTTAAAAAGGTTATAAAAGATGAGGGCATTTAAAAGTTTATTGGATAAACATATGGATGATAATGGCATAGTGTAGGTTAGATGGCTTTTGTTTCGGTGCAACATCGTGGGCCGAAGGGCCTGTACTGCGCTGTATCGTTCTATGTTCTATGTTCTATGATGAAAGAATAGAGGGAGTAGGTGGTGATGCAGTTTTGTTCAGGAGGGCTTAATGAGGTCGAGACGTTTGGTCTGCAGGGTGGACCTGAAGAAGTCTGTAGATCAAACAGTTAAAACTGAATTAATCATTAATATCTGCCATTAATCTCCAGATGATCTACAATGGTGAAGGTACAAAAATATGTACATATATCCCTATACAGTAGCAGAATGATTAGCACTGTTGCTTCACAGCTCCAGGGTCCCAGGTTCGATTCCAAGCTTGGGTCACTGTCTGTGTGGAGTCTGCACATTCTCCCCGTACCTGAGTGGGTTTCCTCCAGGTGCTCTGGTTTCCTTCTGCAAGTCCTGAAGGATGAGGGTCGGGATTCTTCGACCCCTGCCTTCTGCGTCGGCCCCTGTAGGGCTCCGCCATGGCGGCGGGGAGGAGACACCCCCCCCCTGTGCATGCACCAGAATACGCCGGCCGGTCTGCGCATGCGCTAACTCGCGCAGTCCCTTCGGTGCTGGCTGGCATGCGCGAACCCCTCCGGCGCCAGCCTAGCCCCCGGAAGTGCGGAGAATTCCGCTACTTCCAGTCGGCCCAACGCCGGCGTGGTTTGCGCCGCTAGTTACGCTGGCATCAGGCCATTGCGCCGATTAGGGAGAATCCCGCCTGCTTGTTAAGTGAATTGGACATTCGGAATTCTTCCTCGGTGTACCTGAACAGACGTCGGAGTGTGGCTACTAGGGGATTTTCACAGTAACTTCATTGCAGTGTTAATGTAAGCCTACCTGTAGCAATAATAATAAAGATTATTATTATCCCCATGTCTCTGTTTCAGAACCATTTTTAAATTGTAGTACATTTATATTGCTCCCCCCTCCCCTTCCTACCAATACTTCACATATCTTTATTGAATGTAATCTGCCATATGAGCTGTTGAGGAGTCTGGGTTTGTACTCGTTGAGTTTAGAAGGATGAGGGAGGATCTTATTTAAACTTATAGAATACTGGGAGGTCTAGAGAGAGTGGGCATGGATGGAGATGATTCCACTAGTAGGAACAACTAGAACCAGAGGGCACAGCCTCAGACTGAAGGGACGATCCTTTAAAACGTAGATGAGGAGAAATATTCTTCAGCAAGAGGATGGTGAATTTGTGGAACTCATTGTCGCAGAAGGCTGAGGAGGCCAAATCACTTGAGTGTCTTTAAGACAGAGATAGATAGGTTCTTAAGTAATAAGGGGATCGGGGTTATGGGGAGAAGACAGGAGAATGGGGATGCAAAAAATATAAGCCATAATTGAATGGTGGAGCAGATTCAATTGGGCGAGTGGCCTAATTCTGCTCCTAGGTATTATGGTCAGATAAAAGTGCTCTTCAGGACAACTACTTTTGAACATAAATTCGAATTAGTCAGGCTGAAGAACTAGTCTGTTTCATAGCGGATTTTAAATTACCCAATTTTTCAGGTCAGTCAAGTATTGAGTGAAACGGTAGAAATGCTTGTGGATGTAATGATTTTCATACACAACATGGAGGATCATACTGCACAGAAGTAAGCTATTTGGATCACCATTCCTGTGCCAGATTTTTGTAAAACTATCCAATTGGTCTCACTCCTGTTTTTATTCCCCTATTGCCCTGCCACCAAAAATTTATTTAATTCACTTAGAAAGTTTTTATTGAATCTGCTTTTGCCACCCTTTCAGACAGTGTATTCCAGATTATCATAATGCACTGCCTCAGGAAAAACATGCCTCTGGTTCTGTGGCTAATTACTGTAAATCTGTGTTCTCTCATTATTGACCTTTCTGCCATTGGAAGCAGTTTCTTCTTATTTACTCTATCAGAATGTTCCCTGACTTAAAAATCCCTGGTCTTGCCACATGCTTGAAGCCCTGCAGTCTGGTATCATTCCAGTAAATGTTTTTAAATATGCACATATTTTAAATATTTATAAAGCATCCTTAACATTATGAAACAACCCAAGTCACTTCACAGGAATGTTAGCAAACAGAATTTGACAGCCAGTCCATAAGGATTTTTAGGGCCTGATGCCCAAAAATAATCTTGGCTAAAGACGTAGGTTTTCAGTAGCATCTTTGAGGTGAAGCAGTTTATGGAGGGAATTGGATTTAAGCAGTTAACAACAATGCCATCAATGACGAAGCTACAAAAATATGATCATATATCCCTATCCTGAGGTCTCTGTTTCAGAACCACCTTTAAATTGTACTACATTTACATTGCTTCCCCCGCCCTTCCCTTCCTACCAAAAGTGTATCACTTCATTTACCTTTGACCTCTGTCAGGCAGAAGGCAGAGAGTTGGGATAAAAGGTACTTTTTCGGAATGGCAACCGGTGACGAGTGGTGTCCCGCAGAGTTCAGTGTTGGGGCCACAGCTGTTCTCTTTACATATTAACGATCTAGATGACGGGACTGGGGGCATTCTGGCTAAGTTTGCCGATGATACAAAGATAGGTGGAGGGGCAGGTAGTATGGAGGAGGTGGGGAGGCTGCAGAAAGATTTAGACAGTTTAGGAGAGTGGTCCAAGAAATGGCTGATGAAATTCAACGTGGGCAAGTGCGAGGTCTTGCACTTTGGAAAAAAGAATAGAGGCATGGACTATTTTCTAAACGGTGACAAAATTCATAATGCTGAAGTGCAAAGGGACTTGGGAGTCCTAGTCCAGGATTCTCTAAAGGTAGACTTGCAAGTTGAGTCCGTAATTAAGAAAGCAAATGCAATGTTGTCATTCATCTCAAGAGGCTTGGAATATAAAAGCAGGGATGTACTTCTAAAGCTTTATAAAGCATTAGTTAGGCCCCATTTAGAATACTGTGAGCAATTTTGGGCCCCACACCTCAGGAAGGACATACTGGCACTGGAGCGGGTCCAGCGGAGATTCACACGGATGATCCCAGGAATGGTAGGCCTAACGTACGATGAACGTCTGAGGATCCTGGGATTATATTCATTGGAGTTTAGGAGGTTGAGGGGAGATCTAATAGAAACTTACAAGATAATGAATGGCTTAGATAGGGTGGATGTAGGGAAGTTGTTTCCATTAGCAGGGGAGACTAGGACCCGGGGGCACAGCCTTAGAATAAAAGGGAGTCACTTTAGAACAGAGATGAGGAGAAATTTCTTCAGCCAGAGAGTGGTGGGTCTGTGGAATTCATTGCCACAGAGGGCAGTGGAGGCCGGGACGTTCAGTGGCTTTAAGACAGAAGTTGATAAATTCTTGATTTCTCGAGGAATTAAGGGCTATGGAGAGAGAGCGGGTAAATTAAGTTGAAATCAGCCATGATTGAATGGTGGAGTGGAATCGATGGGCCGAATGGCCTTACTTCCGCTCCTATGTCTTATGGTCTTATGGGTGAGGATGGAGGAGGATGTACAGGGATGACACTTCGGGCCCTCGACACGGCAAAACACTCAACATGTCCAGTGGTGGTAGCCACCCTCAGAACCTGGAGCCAGATGAGGCAATACTTCAGCTTGACCGAAATGGCCCCCATCTGTGACAACTATAGGTTTGCACCAGCCATGACATACTTTTAAGAGATGGTGAGAGGGGAGGGGGGGGCTGACTTTAAAGAGATTTTTCCGCAGAAGACAGACTAGAGACCTTAGATGAACTGATGGAGAGACTGCAGCTATCTAATGGAAACAAACTCAAACATCTACAGGTGAAGAACGTTCTCCGCAAGTAAGGAGAGGACAGCTTACCCACGGACCCCAAGACCACAATGTTAGAAGAGTTACTGGTCCTGGGTAGTGGCGGTGGGGGGAACGGGCGACTGTTGGGGCCTGTACGAACGACCATTAGAAAGGACACGCTCCCCACTGGATGAAACACGAGAAAAATGGAAGGTGAACTAGGGATGGAAATAGGATGGGAACCGAGGGGGGGGGGGGGGGGTCGACCCCAAGAAAACTGTCTTGTATATTGTAACCAATGCACATACCGTTGCCAAATGTACAGTATATAAAATGTAAAACTTCAATAAAACCTTATAAAAAAAAGTTTCTTCCGAAACTTTCTGGAACAGGTAGTATCTGAACAGTATCAAAAAGGGCTTTTGCAAAGATGGTGCTGTTGCTATGTGAGATCTTTTGTGATTCCTTGTGTGGTTCCTACCTTTTGATTTATCTAACATATCTGTTTGACAATTATATGTTTACCGTTGCTGTATATGTAAGGAGGCAAGACAGCTTATGTTCTTCCTGACAGCAATTGTTGAGCTTTCACCCTCAAAACCACAAGTTAGAAAGTCTCTAGAATTCTGACCTGAATGTAGCCACTGTAAATAATGGGTAAAGGTCATGGAAGAGCTATTATGTAATGCCCTATAGCAAAGAATGAAAGCAATACTGTATAATACACAGTGCAGCAAAATCGAAGCTTGGCTCGCCTACTACTGAACCTACTGAGCCTACTACTGAACCGAGCAACCATAAAAGGTGATACTGTGTATTCTTTGCATTGTCTGTGATTATGATTTCTTCTAATTAATCTCAGCGCAAGATTCTGCATCCAGAATCATTCCTAGCGCAGAAACCGACAGCTCCAAGATTTAATTTCAAGTTTCTCTATGGTATTTATCAATATTGCAGTTGAGCCTGATCACAATTGAAGATTAGGGCAATTTTTCCAATCCTTAAACCAGGACTACTTAAGAGTTATTAAATATCTCTGCATAAACTAGGCATTGAAGCTGGAGCACTACTACTATAAATAGCTCACTAGTCTAAGTAAATTAAGTCATTTCAGGATTTTTGAATACTTTAATTATGTTAAATTTACCATGTCAAGGAGGACTGTAGCAGGTTTTATGCTACACTTGTTCTTAACCGCTAGAAAAAACACAAAAAAGGAATGAAACCTGATGGGCCACCTGGCATCGATCCAGGCACCGGAAACGACAATGGCAAACCCAGCCCTGCCGACCCTGCAAAGTCCTCCATACTAACATCTGGGGCTTGTGCCAAAGTTCAGAGAGCTGTCTCACAGACTAGTTCAGCAAAAGCCTGACTAATCATACTCACAGGATCATACCTTACAGACACTGTCCCAGACCCCACTATCACCATTCCTGGATATGTCCTGTCTCACCAGCAGGGCAGACCCAGCACAGGTGGTGGCTAAGTGGTACACAGTCAGGAGGGAGTTGCCCTGGGAGTCCTCAACATCGCCCCTGGACCCGTGAAGTCTCATGGCTTCAGGTTAAACATGGACAAGGAAACCTCCTGCTGATTACCATGTACCTGCAACCGTCAACTGATGAATCAGTACTCCTCCATGTTGAACATCAATTAGAGGAAACACTGAGGGTGGCATGGGTGCAGAATATGCTTTGGGTGGCGGATTTCAACGTCCATCACTAAGAGTGGCTTGGCAGTACCACCACAGACCTAGCTGGCGGGTCCTAAAGGACATAGCTGCTGGACTGGGACTGCAGCAGCTGGTGAGGGAACCAACAAAAGGGAAAAAAGTATTTAACCTCATCCTCACCAATCTGCCTGCTGCAAATACATCTGTCCATGACAGTATCGGTAGAAGTGACCACCGCACAGTCCTTGTGGAGACAAAGTCCTGTCTTCACATTGAGGACACCCTCCATCGTGTTGTGTGGCACTACCTCTGTGCTAAATGGGATAGATTTTAAACAAACCAAGCAAATCAAGACTGAATATCCATAAGGTGCTGTGGGCATCAGCAACAGCAGAATTGTATTCATCCACAATCTGCAACCTCATGACCCGGCATATTCCCCATTCTACCAATACCACCAAGCCAGAAGATCAGCCCTGGTTCGATGAAGTGCACAGGAGGGCAAGCCAGGAGCAACACCAGGCATACTGAAAAATGAGGTGTCAACCTGGTGAAGCTACAACACAGGACTACTTGTGTGACAAACAGCATAAGCAGCAAGTAATAGATAAAGCGAAGCGATTCCACAACCAATGCATCAGATTTAAGCTCTGCAGTCCTGCCACATGGTGGAGGACAATTAAAAACTCACTGGAGGAGGAGGCTCCAGAAATATCCCATCCACAATGATGGAGGAGCCCAGCACATATGTGCAATAGACAAGGTTGAGGCATTCGCAACAATCTTCAGCCAGAAATGCCAAGTGGATGATCCATCCCGGTCTCCTCCGGAGGTCCCCAGTGTCACAGATGTCAGCCTTCAGCCAATACAATTCACTCCACATCATATCAAAAAACGGCTGAAGGCACTGGATGCTGCAAAGACTATGGGCCCTGATGATATTCCGGCAATAGTACTGAAGATTTATGCTCCAGCACAGCTACAACACTGGCACCTACCCGGCAATGTGGAAAATTGGCAGGTGTGTCCTGTACACAAGAAACAGGACAAATCCAACCCAGCCAATTACCGCCATATACGTCTACTGTCCATCAACAGCAAAGTGATGGAAGGAGTCATCAACATTGCAATCTAGCGGCACTTGCTCAGCAATAACCTGCTCATGGACGCTCAGTTTGGGTGCCACCAGGGTCACTTAGCCCTTGACCTCATTACAGCCTTGGTTCAAACATGGACAAAAGAGCTGAATGCCAGAGGTGAGGTGAGAGTGACTGCCCTTGACATCAATGCAGCATTTGACCGAGTATGGCATCACAGCTAAATTGGAGTCAATGGGAATCAGGAGGAAACCTCTCTGCTGGTTGGAATCATACTGGCACAAAAGAATATGGTTGTGGTGGTTCAAGATGGTGGTCCGTGGGCAGCACGGTAGCACAAGTGATTAGCACTGTGGCTTCACAGTGCCAAGGGCCCAGGTTCGATTCCCTGCTGGGTCACTGTCTGTACGGAGTCTGCACGTTCTCCCCGTGTCTGCGTGGGTTTCCTCTGGGTGCTTCAGTTTCCTCCCATCTGTCCAAAGACGTGCAGGTTAGGTGGATTGGCCATGATAAATTGCCCTAAGTGACCAAAAAAGGTTAGGAGGGGTTATTGGGTTCCACCCATAGGGTGGAAGTGAGGGCATAAGTGGGTCGGTGCAGACTCGATGGGCTGAATGGCCTCCTTCTGCACTGTATGTTCTATGATACTATGATAAGATCTCAGCTCCAGGATATCACTACAGGAGTTCCTCAGGATAGTGTCCGAGGCCAAACCTACTTCAGCTGCTTCATCAATGACCTTCCTTCCATCATAAGTGGGGATGTTTGCGGATGACTGCACAATGTTCAGCACCATTCGAACTCCTCAGATAATGATGCAGTCCATGTCCAAATGCAGCAAGACCTGGACAATATCCAGGTTTGGGCTGACAAGTGGCAAGTTACATTCGTGCCACACAAGTGCCAGACAATGACCATCTCTTACAAGAGAGGACCTAACCATCTCCCCTTGACATTCAATGGCATAACCATCTTTAAATCCCCCACAATCGACATCTTGGGGTTACCATTGGTCAGAAACTGAACTTGACGAGCTATATTTAATACTGTGGCTACCAGGGCAGGTCAAAGGCTAGGAATCCTACAGCGAGTAACTAACCTGCTGATCCCCCCCCAAAGCCTGTCCACCATCTACAAAGCACAAGTCAGGAGTGTAATGGAATACTCTCCACTTGCCTGGATGAGTGCAGCTCCAACAATACCCAAGAAACTCGACACCATCCAGGACAAAGCAGCCCGCATGATTGCTCCTTCTTCCACAAACATTTAAACCTTCCACCACCAACCAACAGTGGCAGCCGTATGTACCATCTACAATATACACTTCAGTAACTCACCAAGGTTCCTTCGGCAGCACCTTCCAAACCCACGACCATTACCATCTAGAAGGACAAGAGTAGCAGAAACCTGGGACCCCCACAACCTGGAGTTTCCCCTTCAAGTCACTCACTGCCCTGACTTGGAAATATATCGCCGTTCCTTCACTGTCTTTGGAGCAAAATCATGGAACTCCCTCTCTAACAACACAGTGGGTGTACCTACACCTCGAGTGGTTCAAGAAGCCAACTCACCATACCTTCTGAAGGGCAACTAGTGATGGGCAATAAATGCTGGCCTTATCAGTGACACTCATATCCCAGAAATGAATTTTTTAAAAGAATTACAATTTGAGATTCCTCATAACAGATGTGTCGGCTCTTAATTGGTTGAAATTAAGTTAATCATTTTTGTTTGAAGACAATCTTGGTAGTGTTTAATATCTGATTATATTTGCAACAAGTCATTTTTTTCCCAAGGTGAATAGGCTGGGACTTTAATTTGTAAATACGGTATATTTTCTGTAGCTGTAGTTTTTATTAGAAATGTAGAGTACCCAATTAATTTTTTTCCAATTAAGGGGCAATTTAGCATGGCCAATCCACCTAACCTGCACACCTTTGGGTTGTGGGGGTGAGACCCACGTAGACATGAAATGAATGCGCAAACTCCACACGGACAGTGACCCGGGGCCGAGATAGAACCCCGGTCCTCAGCGCCGTAGGCAGCAATGTTGATCACTGCGCCACCGTGCCGCTTCTTTCTGTAGCTATAGTTAACACAACCATCCTCTTCAGTTAACAAAAACAACAAAAGATTACTGATGATCAAGGTGTCAACACTATAAATTGTGCAGCTAACAGGGAACTGTTTGCATCCTTTGAATACCAACTATCTGAAAAATTACACTGCCCGAGCAGAGATAACATCAGAAGCACATATGATATAATAATAATGTTGGATCACATGACTGAGAAGGAAGAGAGATCTGAGGAGGAGGAGAAGCTCCAACTTCTTGTCGAGATCCAAATGTGTGAATACTTGCTGTAAATAGAGAAATGGTTTTGAGAAACTACAGATTCAAGCATTATACTTGAGGAGACTAGATAATCCTCAAAACCCCTATCTAAACCTCAACCACACAACAAAATACCCCAGTAACCTGCATTAAATTTAAACTGAATATGTTTTATGTTAAGAACGAGTTCTATCCTGCTCATCCGTGGGCCACACATCGGCATCAGGAGTTTTGTTTTGAAACGCCGGAGGAGGCATATGAGAGACCATGGACTGGGAGGAGCGTGAGGACGCTGAACTGTGGAGATGTTTAATGTGGAGAAGGTGGGTTCACAAGATAGGTGAATGTAATGAGAATGGGAGTGGAGAGCGTGTGTGCTTTAATTTATGTTTGGATTTTGGGGTGTGGGCGGGTTGAGGGGTGGATTTGGAAAGGTGGATAGAAGGAGAACCCGGGTGGAGGCCCCGGGTGGGGGGGGACCACCATGCTAGCCAATTGGCTAATTAACAGGACTGAAGTGCGGATGACAGGAGGAGGGAATGGGAGAGGGGGTGATGGGTTGGTTATGGGGATGTGGGGAGGGGTGGGGAGGGATGCTGATGTGGGAAATGCTGGTATGACGCAGTTGGTTAAGGAGGAATAGCGGTGGACATCTTGGGGCGGGCTTGGAGGAGTGCTGGGTACGGACCAGTGGGGAGCTGGGTAAAGAAGGGATATGGCTGACTGGCTAGGAAAGGGAGGTGGGAAGTCTCCCGACGTGGTTATTTGCAAGGCTGAATAAGCCAGTTAAATGTTTGCGTGTTTTCGCACGCTTAAAAAGTTTGAAGTTGGACATCATGGTTTCTTCAGGAGACACACCTGAAGCTGGGGATCAGACGAGGTTGAAGAAGCGGTATGTGGGGCAGCTGTTCCACTTGGGATTGGATATGAAGACAAGGGGGGTGGTGTTTCTGGTCAACAAGACGGTGGCCTTTGAGGTCGGCAGTATCGTAGCCGACCCTGGAGGCACATATATGATGGTTAGCGGGAATTTGGAGGTGAAGCTTGTGGTGCTAGTGAATGTTTATGCCCTAAACTGGGATGACGTGGATTTTTTTGAGGTAGTTTTAGGGAAGAATCTGGACCTGAACAGGCATTGGTTGATTATGGGGGGAGATTTCAATATGGTTCTGGATTCTAGGTTAGACCAGTCGTGTCCTAGGTCCCTGAAGGTTTTGGCCACAGCGAAAGAGTTGATGGAGTTCATGGAACATATGGGATGGGCGGACACATGGCAGTTTGGAGGCCGAGGGCAAAGGAGTTTTCGTACTTTTCACATGTGCACCGGGAGTACTCCCGGATAGATTTCTGTGTACTGGATAAGGCGCTGTTGGCGGGGGTTGGTTGATTCAGAGTATTCAACAACCATGGTTTCTCACCACACTGGGTGGATCGACAAATGGTGCAGGGGGCGGCTCAGTGGCCGCAGTGGAGGGTGGATGTGGGATTGATTGCAGGTGGACAAGGGGGTCTGTGAGAGGGTGAGGGTGGCCATTTGAAATTATGTGGAATTGAACAATACAGGGGAGATCATGGCCTCCATGCTGTGGGAGGCATTGAAAGTGGTAGTAAGTAGGGAATTTATTTTGATTCAAGCACAGAGGCTGAGGTTAGTGGAGGAGATCCTGAGGGTGAACCGGAGATATTCGGTGGCCCCAGAGGAGGAATTGTGAAAGGAGAGACAGAGGCATCAGATGGCGTTTGGGCTGTTGTCCACAGGAAATTTGGTAGAGCAGCTGCAGAGGGGCGGTTCATGAATATAGGGAAGTGAGCAGGATGTTCGCGCATTTGCTGAGGAAGCATGCGGATAGAGAAATTGGAAGGGTGAGGGGTGAGAGAAGCACGGTGGTGTCAGAGCCAGAGGGGGTGAATGGGGTCTTTATGAAGGCTGTATGAATCAGAGCCTCCGTTTGGGGAGGAAGGTATGAGGTGGTTCTTGTGCGGGCTGGAGTTCCCAGGAGTGGAGGAGGAGACGATGCAGGGATTGAGGGCTCTGATTGGGCTCAGGGAGGTGATGGACTGTGTGGGTTTGATGGGTTTCCAGCTGAATTTTACAATAAGTTTCGGTCAGAGCTGGGCCTCTGCTTGTTGGGATCTATAATGAGTCGATAACAAGGGGGAACTCCCCCTCACGTTGTCGCAGCGACCATGTCACTGACTTTAACGACCTAGAGCAGTGTGAGTCCTACCGTCCGGCTTCACTGTTAAATGTGGATGCAAAGGTTTTAGCACCGTGGATAGAGGGCTGTGTGCTGGGTGTGATAGGAGAGGACCAGATGGGATTCGTGAAGGGGTGACAGCTATTGTCAAATGTACGTAGGCTGCTCAATGTTATTATGATGCCCTCGGAGAAGCAGGAAGTCGAAGTGATGGTGGCAATGGACGCAGAGAAGGCGTTTGACTGGGTTGAGTAGCCATCTGTTGGAGGTGTTGAGTCAATTCGGGTTCAGGCAGGAGTTTGTGGATCGGCTTCAGCTGTTGTATAAGGTGTCCAAGGCTGGTGTCCTTTTGAATAGTTCGGAGTACTTTGCGCTACACTGGGGAATGAGGCAGGAATGCCCGCTCGCTTCGCTGCATTTTGCTCTGGCGATAGAGCCATTGGTAATGGCACTTTGGACGTCGAGAGGGTGGAGGGGGATTGAGCGGGAAGGGGTCGACTACAGGGTCTCTTTGTATGCATACAACCTCCTGTTGTACATTTCTGATCCAGTGGGAGTTTTGATAGGATCAAGGGGGTCCTGGGGGAGTTTGGCCATTTCTCAGGATATAAATTGAATATGGGGAAAAGCGAAGCGTTCCTGATAATTGCCAGGAGGTAGGAGAGGAGGCTGAGGGAATTGCCATTCAGGGTGGTGGGGGTGAGTTTCTGCTATCTTGGGATACAGGTGGCGCGGAGTTGGGCCCAACTGCATAAGTTGAACTTGGTGCGATTGGTGGAGGGTATGAAGGCGGGTATAGATAGTGAAAATGACAGTGCTGCCCAGCTTCTGTTCATATTTCAGAACCTCCAGATTTTGTTCCTACGTCCTTTTTCAGAAAGGTGAATGGGGAGATGTCAAGGTTCATGTGGGCAGGGAACGTCCCGCAGGTGAAGAGGGTGTTTCTGGAAAGCGATCGATGGGAGGGGAGGTCTGGCCTTGCCTGTTGAATTACTACTGGCCAGCAAACATCGCAATGGTTAGAAAATCGGAGGAGGGTCGGTTTGTGGACACAGTTGATGGCACTCCTGCCATTTTCACCGATCCGGTACTCCTTGAGCCCAGTGGCAGTGTCAGCAGTGAGGGTTTGGAACCACTTTGGACTGGGAGGTATGTCGCTATGGGTGCCGATATGTGACAACCATAGGTTTGTGCCGGCGGAGTTGGAAGCGAGATTCCGGAGGTGGCGACAGGTGGCGATAGGGTACTTCAGGGACTTGTTTGTAGTAGAAGGTTTGCTGGCCTGGAGCAGCTTGAAGAGATATATCAGTTGATTAAGGGAAATGGTTTCAGGTACCTGCAGGTCAGGTACTTCGTTGGAGAAGAGGTGCCACTTCCTATGCTGCAAGACAAGTTGGTGTCCGAGGATGACATTAGGGAGAGGAGAGTGTCGTGTGAGAGTACCCTTTAAGAAATGAGTTTAAGAAATGTACCTTTAAGAAATACAGCTGATCATATCACTGGAGTGATGTCAGAGTGTGGGTGGAGCTGAGCTCCACTTCTGCTTTCTAGTTTCAGTTTGAGAAAGAGCTTGGCTGCGTCTGTGTTTTTCAGTGAGCTGAATCTGAAGTTAAAAGTGAGCTGCACTGCTATTGATCTCTGCCATCCAAAGACTATCTATGGATCATTTGGTGAATTCAGAAGAATTATAAATGTTTTCAGTCTTGAATGTAAACCCTAATGTGCTCCTGTTTGAAGGTTTGTTAAGCCTTTTGGATGTTAAAAGGACTGCATACAGATTACTTAGTGTTGTATTCTTTGGGGGTGTATTTGATTTACTGGTTGCTAAGATATTCACTGTTTGTTTTAAAAAGGTTAACTTGAGTTCATAGAATAAACGTGGTTTTGTTTTAAAAAAACACTGGTCATGTCTGTTGTACCATACCTGTAGAGTGAGCCGTGTGCTCCCCATACCATAATCTATTAATAGTTGTGGGTCAGGTCAACTCCATGATACACTTTGGGGTTCTCTAACTCTGACCCATAACAAGAGTGGCGGATATATATGGAGAGCTTGGAAATAGGGAGAGCGCTCCTGTGGAGGAGGTCAGATGCAAGTGGGAGGAAGAACTGTTGTGGGCCAGGGTGTGGAGGCAAGCATTGCAGAGGGTGAACGCTTACTCATCGTATGCGAGATTAAGTCTCGTCTAGTTTAAGGTGGTGCACAGTGCCCACATGACGGTCTTGAGGATGAGCTGGTGGAGGATAGGTATGGGCGGTGTGCGAGAGGGCTGGCGAACTATGTGCATGTGTTTTGGGCATGTCTGAGGTTGAGAGGGTTTTGGAAGGGATTTCTGGATGTAATGTCTAAAATTCTGTGTGTAGGAGTGGCTCTGAGTCCGGAGGTGGTGATATTCGGAGCATTGGGTGATTTGGGAGTTCAGGTAGGGAGCGATGCCAATGTCTTGGCCTTTGCCTCCCTGATAGCCCAGAGATGTTTAGTTGAGCTAGCGGGACTTGGAGCCACCAAAGGTGAGGGTTTGGGTGAGTGAACTGGCAGAACTTTTGCACCTGGAAAATGTTACGTTTGCCATCCATGGAGTGGAAGAGGGTTTCACCCTGAGGTGGAAGCCGTTTATCGACTTCTTTAAAGTGAATGGAGGCGTCAGCTGGGGGGTGAGTTATGGATATTTTGTTTTGTTTAGGGGTGGTATGAGGGGAAAGAAAAAAACAAGGAGGCAGCCGTAAGGTTTGGAAGGTGGAGGGGGTTGTTAGTTTTGTTACTTGTTGCTGAGGTTTGGCTTTTGTAATTTTGTTATTATGAAAAATGCCTTCAATAAAAATATTTCTTTAAAATAAAGGAATCCAGCCTCTGATCTGATCTTGTAGCCACAGTATTTATATGGCGAGTCCAGTTCAGTTTCTGATCAAGGGTAACCCCCTGGATGTTGATAGTTGGGGATTCACAATGGTACTGTCATTGAATGTCGAAGGGCGATGGTTAGATTTTTTTCTTATTGGAGATTGTCATTGCCTAGCACTTGTGTGACACTTGTCAGTCCAAGTATGAATATTGTCCATGTTTTGCTTTATTTGGATAGTATCTGAGGAGTCATGAATGGTGCCAAATATTGTGCAATCATCAGTGAACATCCCCTCTTATGACATTATGCTGGAAGGAAGGTTTTTGATGAAGCAGCTGAAGATGATTGGGCCTAGGACACTACCCTGAGGAACTTCTGGGGTGATGTCCTTGAACTGAGATGATTGACTTCCAACCACGACAACTACCTTCCTTTGTGCCAGGTATAACTCCAACCCTGGGCCATTACCCTGGATCTCTGGATTACCATTCCAGTGACAAAACCACTGCGCCACACCGCCTCCTATCTTCACTGTTTATCAATGTTAGGCTTTCAACCAACATTATGCTCAATATTGAATTCTCAGACCTCAGATATTATAATTGTGAACATGAATTTTGGGCCCTAACTTCCAAGCTCGAGAGCGCCATGTTGTGTGGAGACCCCAAAGATCCGCTCGGGACTCCCTTCGGAAGTTCCCAGGTAAAGTTTGCACGCCAATTGCCCATATGTGCAAACTTCCTCCTGCACTGAAAACCATCTGAAAAATTAGATTTAAAAAAAAATATGGAACGCTTCACAAACTTACTTGTCATCCGGAGGTGGGGGCCATGCTAATCCTCTCTGTATCGTTCCAAATTTAGAATATGTGCCGCCAAACGAGTACTGAAAAATTAGATTTAAATCGCAAACTTCGGATGGTTCGGACTGGGTTACACCACTTGTTAACCCAAAAGGTTTGGAAGAATTAAAATCCAGGTAACTATTCCACAGACCCATACTGACACTCCTCTTGTGCCACATGGGAATCATCCCATACCTAGGGATCGATAGGGGACTACCCCTCCCTTCAAAATATTCATTTTCTTACACTCATATTTCGCTGCTTTCTGTCATTGTAGCGGAAGAGGGAGCAGAACCCCAGGTAGAGACAAAGAACTTTCATAGATTTCATAGATTTCATAGAATTTACAGTGCAGAAGGAGGCCATTCGGCCCATCGAGTCTGCACCGGCTCTTGGAAAGAGCACCCCACCCGAGGTCCACACCTCTACCCTATCCCCATAACCCAGTAACCCCACCCAACACTACTGGCAATTTTGGACACGAAGGGCAATTTATCATGGCCAATCCACCTAACCTGCACATCTTTGGACTGTGGGAGGAAACCGGAGCACCCGGAGGAAACCCACGCACACACGGGGAGGATGTGCAGACTCCGCACAGACAGTGACCCAAGCCGGAATCGAACCTGGGACCCTGGAGCTGTGAAGCAATTGTGCTATCCACAAGGCTACCGTGCTGCCCCACTGGGGTGGCTCTCCAGTAATTGCCACCTTTTGCTCGAAGGAGACAATTCAGATCAGCAGCATATTGGAGATCGGGGTCTTCCAGATGCTCTTGACACAGCTACATGGCACAAAACAGCCAACTATTGAATTGATATCACCAGTTACTGATCTATGACCACCTGCACAATGAGGATTTTGACCTTTTCCCATTTTCAGCTATAAATCCTGGGTGAGATTCTCCGGCAGGGGCATGGGGTGGCACGCCCCTGCTGGCAGGTGGATTTTCTGATCCTTCAGGCAGCCAATGGGGTTTCCCGTTGTCGCCACCCTATGCCGTTGAGAAACCAGTGGGCATGGGTTCGCTCCTGGCGGACTGGGGGATCCCGCCGTCGGAGAATTCCGCTGCATGTCTTGCACCTTCTACAGATCTTTTAAGCATGAAGAAGTGCCCGATATGGGAGGAGCAAAGGAGGCCTCAGAAGCGGTCTAAAACTGCATTTATAAATTGCATTTGCGATTCAACCAGCCCGCTCCCGTGGGTGAAATCAGGATCCCACTGCAGCATAGCCAGAAACCAATAATCACCACAAGACCGATATCCATATAATTAACAGGAGCAACCCCATATCCAATGGTCTCTTGTGATCCAACCTCTTCCCCAGCAAGTGCTCACGCTGGTGCCGCTGAGTACTTCTTTGTAAAAACGTGAATCTGGCCAAAGGGCTGCTGCGGAGACCCGAGGAGGTGAGTAGCTATCTTCGCTCACAGGCATTGACCCCAAGGGCACTGGACTTGCTGCACCTGTGTTCAGAGGGGTTGGGGGGACATGACAGCCACCGGAGACAACCCTGGACCCTGCTTGACTGCCCCACCAACACCCATAACCCCCACTGACTGTGGAGGCCTCTGGCCGCACGGCTGAAGCTATTGCTAATAGGAAATTGGCAATCATTGTTATGTGAGCACTTCACACACCCTAAGTGGATTCCTGTGGGTAGGCATGCCATGTAGCATGTGGGGGTTATTGCCTCGCATCCCGACCAGACCGTGATGCCTGGATACCGTTCCTGAACATTGCGGGAAGCAACACCAAGGACTTGGCAACCAATATCCGAACACCCAGGGGATGGGCCCCAGCCCCGGGGACATGTCCATGGCGGGATGAAGGGTGAGTGCAACGGTGAGCGGGACAGCAACCAGCCTAGGTAACGTTATGTGTGGGTGTCAGGGGTAGAGGGTCTGGAGTCCGGTGAGCAGGGCCCCCCGTCCGGGGTGTGCTTGTAGAGGGGATCAGTAGCCGAATTGAGGGTCCCGGAGTGGAAGACAGCGCTGTTGGTCAGTCTCTCACCCTCTCCAATTCCTTTCAGATATTGAATGGTATGGATGGTACTTTGGACCGAGCAGAGCTTGTCCTCGTGGTGCCACCAGCGCCCCCAAGTTCCACCCCTCTGATGAGACCGTGTCTCGCAGCCAGCACCCAGAACAGGGCGGCACGGCTGTGCATGTGCCGCCGACAAGTGTTCTGGGACTCCCCAGAGGACACCCGCAAGGGACATCGAAGGCCACACGACATGGCTGCCTCCACCACTGATGTGCATCCTGGGGACACACCTAGACGTAGTAGTAGAGCTAGGTGGGCCAAGCACATTGAGGATCACTGAGGGCACTGGGGAGGGGGTGGCATAGGTAGGGGCTGAGGGAAGGATGGGGGGAGGGGGCACATCACCATCGGGAGAGTGGGGAATTATTGCACAATAAACACCCTTGTGCACAACCAGTATGATGCCTCTGTCACTTTCTTCCGCAATACGGGCCGACCTCCGAACTCTTGGCCCACCTCTCCAGACATATTCCCGGAGCTGTGTACCATCCACTGGGTGTTCGGATGTAGGCTGCTGGTGTGTGGTGTTTCTCCTGCAGTATTCAGGCACAGTTTCCATGCATCAAGGTGTGATTGAATGCTATGCAATGACTCCCACGTATTACATGGCACACCTACCTAGGGGAATCCATTTGGGTTGTGTAAATTGCTCACTTAACCATGTTTGCCAATTCCCTATTATCAATAGTCTTCAGCCGCACAGCCAGAGACCTCGGCAGTCAATGGGGGTTATGAGTGGTCGGTGGGGCAGACGGGCAGGGACAAGGATTGGCCCTGAAACGGTACACATGATCCAGCGGTTGGCATGGTGGTGCCATGCATGGTTGTGCCCCAGTTGCCCCCCACCCTCCCATGGTGGTCCACCCCTGCAGAGGGTCCCCCAACCTGAGCTGGTGTTCCCCTGCCCCCAGCCAAAGGTCCCCCACGCCCTACAGAGCACTGGGGTGGCAAACCCGGTGCCCCTGGGCACTTTGCCTGTGAGCAAAGTTGGCCACTCACCTCCTCAGCTCCCCTCAGAAACCCTTCCGCTAGGTTCACGTTTTTCAAAAGGAGTAGTAATCGGCGCCAGCGTGACCACTTGTTGGGGAGACCGAGGAATCACGGGAGGCGGTTGCGTAAGGGGTGGCTCCAGTTAATTGTATGGAAATAGGGCTTAACTGGTGAGAATTTGTTTCTTGCCACGCTATGGCGAGATCCCGATTTCGCCTAAGGGAGCAGGCCGGTTGTATCGCGAACTTTTTGCCGCCTGCTGTGGTTCTTGTTTTCAGCCTCTCCCACTATTCACCGGCCTTGTTTCGCTTAGCAAGAGCTGGAGAATCATGGCCAGTATATTTCTTAATACGTGTTGTAATATAAATAGAACCACGGACGAAGTTAACCGTCGGAATATTTAAAATAGTTGTTAACAATTCCATGATTTCCTCAAATGATGTGGATCATTTGCAGTTTATGTCTTTGTCTAATATATTGCTCGATTATTCCCAAAGAACCATCACCTCCAATAGTTACAAATTTGCCAGGATTTAATCACATACAATGAACAGCCTACCAATGAGAAATATTCACTCACAGCACATGACAACTGAATGTAAATGGGTTCCAGTACAACTCCGATAACATCATCGTTGTTATAACATTTTCCTTTGGTGATTGTGTCGGACGTCAGTGTGTCTCTTGCTGCCGGGTGGCCGGTTATCAGTCAGCATTGTTATCTGGCTACCAAACCGGCTGTCAGTCATCATTAATCATGACCACCATGTGACAAAATTGAGCTGGAAGGTAGGCCATCCTGAAATGCAATATATGTTAGCTTCGCTTGTGTTGTAAACGCAGAGTACTTTTGATTATTTTTTCAGTCTTGCTATCTGACATGACTTCATAATGTATTTTTAGCGATTTGAAAACTTAGACTTACATAAATGAGTGTGAGCTATTTGAGTTACAGTATCAGCAGAGAGACGATGTTGGGATTAAGCATTTCCTTTATGTATGGAAAATACCTTTGCCTATTTTTAAAAAAAAATATTGAATTGTATTTTGAGGTGGTAAACTGGGCATTGACATCTGCGATTGTGCAAATGTCACCACTTGGTATTAACCCAGTACAGTCTGTTTTTATTACCCATTCACATTGCAATTCTGCTTAGTTGATGCACCTCATCTTCATTCCCACCCTTCCCTCCACTTGCCCCCCATCCTTCCTTTGCCTTCCTCTCACTCACTTGGCCTCCAATTCCACCTTTTACCTCATCTCTTCCCTCAGGATATCAATCATCCTCCGCCTTGTCTTCCTCGCCCGCTTTTAACCATGCTCCACCTTTACTTTTCTCCCCTCAAACCCTTCTCTGCCTCCCTCACTGACCCTGACCACTAAATACACTTCCTCTTCCACCCCCTTCCCTGTTCACTTAATTTAAAGGGACATAAAGAGACAAGCATTTTAAAAGTACATTATTATGTGCAACTATTTTTTCTGAGATTTCTAGCTTGGCCTCTGGAGAAATTATTTCTGTACTGAGTTGGGCTGTAGCTATCGAATGGAGTTCTGCAGACAATCTAAAAATAAAAGAAAGGGGGGAGGGTGGGGAGTCATCTGATGGGAGCTGTATTTCCGTGAGCTCTAATACTGCTCAGTCTATAATCCTTTTATTTATTGCACTCACCCAGCTCGTGCTTAACCAATCCAGGAGTGATAACCACAACTCCTTGACCTTTACCATAGTCATGGAGAGGGATGGGAACAGACAGTATGGGATGGTATTTAATTAGGGGAGGGGAAATTATACTGCTATTAGACAGGAGCTGAGGAGCATAAAGTGGGAACAATTGGTCTTGGGGAAATGCACAACAGTAATGTGGGGATTGTTTAAGGAGCACTTGCTGCGAGTGCTGAATTGTTTTTTTCCCACTGAGACAAGGAAGGAATGGTAAGGTGAAGGAGCCTTGGATGACAAGAGAAGTGGAGCTTCTAGTCAAGAGGAAGAAGGAAGCTTATGTAAGGGTGAAGAAGCAAGGATCTGACTCGGCTCCAGAGGGTTACAAGGTAGCCAGGAAGGAACTCAAAAATGGACTGAGGAGAGCTAGAAGGGGGCATGAAAAAGCCCTGGCGGGTAGGATTAGGGAAAACCCCAAGGCATTCTACACTTATGTGAGATATAAGAGGATGATCAGAGTGAGAGTAGGGCCGATCAGAGATAGTGGAGGGAACTTGTGCCTAGAGTCTGAAGAGATGGGGGAGGCCCTAAATGAATATTTTGCTTCAGTATTCACTAGAGAGAGGAACCTTGTTGCCCATGAGAACATTGTGAACCAGGTTAATAGATACAAACAGGTTGGTATTAAGAAGGAGGATATGCTGGAAATTTTGAAAAGCATCAGGATAGATAAGTCCCCTGGGCCTGACCGGATATACCCAAGGTTACTACGGGAAGCGAGGGAGGAGATTGCTGCGCCATTGGCGATGATCTTTGCATCCTCACTCTCCACTGGAGTAGTACCGGATGATTGGAGGGAGGTGAATGTTGTTCCCCTATTCAAGAAAGGGAATAGGGAAATCCCTGGGAATTACAGACCCATCAGTCTTACGTCTGTGGTGAGCAAAATATTGGAAAGGATTCTGAGAGATAGGATTTATGATTATTTTGAAAAACATAGTTTGATTAAAGATAGTCAGCATGGCTTTGTGAGGGGCAGGTCATGCCTCACAAGCCTCATTGAATTCTTTGAGGATATGACGAGACACATTGATGAAGGTCGGGCAGTAGATGTGGTGTATATCGATTTCAGTAAGGCATTTGATAAGGTTCCCCATAGTGGGGGGCATGGGATACAGGGACATTTGGCTGTCTGGATACAGAATTGGCTGGCCGAAAGAAGACAGCGAGTGGTAGTGGGTGGAAAGTATTCCGCCTGGAGGTCGGTGACCAGTGGTGTCCCGCAAGGATCTGTTCTGGGACCTCTACTGTTTGTGGTTTTTACAAATGACTTGGATGAGGAAGTGGAAGAGTGGGTTAGTAAGTTTGCCGATGACACGAAGGTTGGTGGAGTTTTAGATAGTGTTGAGGGTTGTTGCAGGTTACATCAGGACATTGACAGGATGCAGAGCTGGGCTGAGAAGTGGCAGATGGAGTTCAACCTTGATAAATGTGAAGTGATTCATTTTGGAAGGTCGAATTTGAATGCTGAATACAGGGTTAAAGGCAGGATTCTTGGAAGTGTGGAGGAACAGAGGGATCTTAGTGTCCATGTACATAGATCCCTCAAAGTTGACACCCAGGTCGATCGGGTTGTTAAGAAGGCGGATGGTGTGTTGGCTTTCATTAACAGGGGGATTGAGTTTAAGAGCCGCGAGGTTTTGCTGCAGCTTTATAAAACTCTAGTTAGACCACACTTGGAATATTGTGTCCAGTTCTGGTCACCTCATTATAGGAACGATGTGGATGTTTTGGAGAGGGTACAGAGGAGATTTACCAGGATGCTGCCTGGACTGGAGGGCCTGTCTTATGAAGAAAGGTTGAGGGAGCTAGGGCTTTTCTTACTGGAGCGAAGAAGGCAGAGAGGTGACTTGATAGAGGTGCACAAGGTGATGAGAGGCATGGATAGAGTGGATAGCCAGAGACTTTTCCCCAGGGTGGAAATGGCTGTCACGAGGGGACATAATTTTAAGGTGATTGGAGGAAGGTATAGGGGAGATGCCAGAGGTAGGTTCTTTACACAGACAGTGGTGGGTGTGTGGCATGCACTGCCAGCAGAGGTGGTGGAGTCAGAGTCTTTAGGGACATTTAAGCGACTCTTAGACAGGCAAATGAACAGCAGTAAATTGAAGGGGTGTAGGTTTGGTTGATCTTAGATTAGGATAAATGCTCGGCACAACATCTTGGGCTGAAGGACCTGTACTGTGCTGTACTGTTCTATGTTCTATGTTCTATAACTTCATATTATGCCCCTGGAAGATTTCGAGCTAAATGTTGGTGACAAAAGGCCGAGAAATATTAAGAAAATTGTCAACAAAAAAAGAGCAGTCAGAAGTGACTGGGGTGAAGCCAACTCCTCAACATAGCGACTCAGTGAGCGAATAGACACTCGATACGGCACTCTCAAAGACATTACAACTGATGACTGCTAATATTATTGAGGTAACTGATGAGAAATTTGGTCTGTTAACATAATATATCAGTGCTCATACTATAGAACACGGATAAAGGGCTTTATCTCACTGCCTGTGTGGAGTTTGCACATTCTCCCTGTGTTTGCGTGGGTTTCGCCCCCACCATCCAAAGATGTGCTGGGTATGTGGATTGGCCACGCTAAATTGCCCCTTAATTGGATAAACTTAATTGGATATTCTAAATTTAATTTATTTTAAAAAAGGCTTTATCAAAGCGGAGGAGAGAATTAGTACTGATGAAAATGCAACATCCTCGGTAGAGGCCCACTTACAATTCTTGGAAAAGCAGCTACATGGTATGCCAGAATTCCTTGACGACCTGTAAACCGAGGCCAGAGGAAGAATGTCCGGATTATCGGTTTGCCAGAAGGAGTCCAAGGATAAATTATAGAATCCCTACAGTGCAGAAAGAGGCCATTCAGCCCATCAAGTCTCCACCGACACCTGAAAAGACCATCCTACCTAGGCCCAATCCCCTATCCTATTCCTGCAACACCACCTGAAGGGGCAGTTTTATCATGGCCAATCTACCTAACCTGCACATCTTTGGACTGTGGTAGGAAACCGGAGCACCCAGAGGAAACCCACGCAGAGACGGGGAGAATGTGCAAACTCCACACAGACAGTCACCCGAAGTCGGAAACAAACCTCAGTCCCTGGCACTGTGAGGCAGCAGTGCTAACCACTGCACCACCGTGCCGCCTGAGAGTTGGCTACTGTGTCTTCTTAATTTCGAAATGAAAGGTGGGCACTTTAAATTTGAAAGGGCACCATATTCTGTCTCTGAGGTTTAGGGGCAATCAATGACCCCACAGCCCATAATTATCCGTTTTCATAACTTCAAGGATCACTAGAGCATTGCAGGCAGTGGGGCTTAATGGGGTCTTGCTTATGAGGGAGAAAAGGTCCCTTTATTTGAAGGTTTTTCGGAAGCGATGTATTAGAGGCGCATGGGATTTAGAAGATGCCTGAAGGTCATTAGTGTACAATATGCCGTACTGTATCCTGCTAGACTCAGGGTGACACCTGACAACTTGGTAAAGACTTTCGGCAATCCAGCTAAAGCCATGGTTTCTGTGAACTCCTAGAAGGCAGAACAAATATTTGAGGCCTACCATTCAAACTAGCCCAAAGCAAATTCCGCTACCTGGGGCTCCAGATAGCCCATGACTGGACAAGGATCCACAAGTGGAATCTGACCAGTCTGGCGGAGGAAGTTAAAAAGAACCTACAGACATGGGATACACTCATGCTTTCCCTGACGGGAAGGATGCAGACGATCAAGATGAATGTACTGCCAAATTTTCTCTTCCTGTTCAGATCCATTCCGATCTTCATCCCCAAGGCCTTTTTCCAAGGGATAGACAAAATGATTATGGCATTTGTACATGTGCGTAGGGGGGGCGGCGGCGGTAGAACCCAAGAATCCCCAAGACTACACTGCAGAGGAGAAGAAACATGGGAGACCTGGCCCTTCCGAACCTGCAATACTACCACTGGGCAGCCACAGCTGAGAGTGTGAGGGGATGGATAAGAGAACCGAATACGGAATGGGTGAGACTGGAGGAGGCCTCTTGCAATGGAACCCTCCGAGTAGGGAGGGTCCCAGAGGGCTGGAGAATGGCTAATGTAACACCTCTGTTTAAAAAGGGAGGGAGGTAGAAGATGGGAAATTATAGTCTGGTTAGCCACTCTTCGGTCTTTGGTAAGATGTTAGAGTCCATTATTAAAGATGAGATCGCGGAATACTTGGAAGTGCAAGATAAAATATGACTGAGTCAGCTTTGTCAAAGGGAGATCATGTCTAAAAAATCTGTTAGAGTTCTTTGAGGGGGTAACAAGGAAGTTAGCTAAAGGAGAGCCAGTGGACGTGATCTATTTAGACTTCCAGAAGGCCTTTCACATATAGGAGGTTAAATAAGCTAAGAGCCCATGGTGTTAAGGGTAAGGTACTGGCATGGATAGAGGATTGGCTGACAGGCAGAAGGCAGAGTAGGGATAAAGTGGTCTTTTTCAGGATGGCAGCCGGTGACTAATGGTGTGCCTCAGGGGTCAGTGTTGGGACCAAAACTTTTCACAATATACATTAACAATCTGGAAGAAGGAACTGAGGACATTGTTGCTAAATTTGCAGATTATACAAAAAATATGCAAAGGGACAAGTAGTATTGAGGAAGCAGGGGTGCAACATAAGCACGAAGACAGGCTAGGAGAGTGGGCAAAGATGTGGCAGATGGAATCATTACAAACTCCAGTGTAAACACCAATGGAAAGTCTGTGGGCAAGATTAATGAATGACTCGTGTCATTAGTTTGCCACTGACTGCATAATCGAGCCAGTATGTCCTGGAACACGGAGAGCTTGGAGCATGGAGACGAGCTAGCTGGGGACTTTGAGACGAGTTCTACACTGCCTCAATATTTGTGCAGCCAAAGGATGTGACAACGTTTACAACCAGATGTTGTGGCCTCAATGAACCAGTTGATAGTTAATGCTGTTGCTAACTTTTGGTTGGCTCTTAAATCGTAATTTGCACTGTTTGTTTAACCTTTGCTCTAGAGTCGCCAGGTATCTTTATGATACCACCTCGAGGTTCAAGTTCAAATAATGATCAATAGTTCAACACACCAATTAGTAAGATTCAAATCAAAACACATTTATTATACACAGTAAATCACTACTCATGCATAAACTTTCTACTTTCTACTTTCTAGACTATTCCTATCAATAAAACGCCTATACTTAGCTTCGGAATTGGCCCACCAGGTCAGGGGAACAAATGGCCTTTCGTTCAGGTCCTGAGTCTGCAGGATTCAAAAGCTGGTATGGACTTGTAGCTAGGAGCGCCTATCTCGTAGCGAGCGTTGACTGGAGACTTACTTGGATGATGCAGCAGCTTAGACAGGTCACTCTCACGGGTTGATTCAAGTTGCTGAGTGACCCTGCCAAAGAAGACCGATTTGAACTTGGGAAACAGTGCGAGCCGACTCGCAGGCTGTGTGATTTACCATCCAAATGTTTGAGGATGTAAATAGCATGGGGATGGCAACCTAAGGGTTGCCGGAAAACAAAACAAAACTTTTTGAACCAAGAGTGCGGGTAAGAATTGGATGGATTCCCTGTATAGGACGGCGACCAATGCCGTGTGTGCTCTACCCGAGCGTAGCTGATCAGAGGGGGGGTCCTCAGGCAGTGCAGAGACCAATGCCGTGTCTTCACTACCTGAGCAACCGGCAAGAACGGGCAAAAATGTAGTCATCGTGGGGGGATTGCCGTAAAGGTTCTACCTTCGAACCAGAAGAGCAGTTATGAACGGGGGCTGGCAAGCTCTCAGCGGTTTCTGCCGATGAGCGTGCTGGCAAGTTTTCATAGGTTTCGGCCGACAAATAGGGCGTGGGGCCGTGGAAAGAAATTTCCGATCTTACGTACAACACATAACAATAACAGTAACAAACAACATTAAACAACATGCTGCAGGTTCCATCAGAAAGGACACCGTTTTCTCCCAAACGATTCCTTTTAAAAACATCATCTGGACACCTCAGTTATCAGTTGCGAACAGGGTCGCAAAGGGGTTCTCGTTTTGGGAGTCAGACTCAAAGTCGTCATCTTGTCCCGGATGCCATACTCTCGAATGTATAAGGGCTGATAGGGCTGCATGGTGCGATTTGGGGTCCATCTCGTCATTCCGGACGAGCCTGAATGAATTATCGCGGTGCCAAAAGGTGGTGTCTAGTTATGTGGGGATGGAATCGTCATCGTAGGGCGGTGGTGTTTGGTGGGGTTTGTTGAGGAATGTGATGTGGAAGGGATCACTCGAATCGTGGTCATATTCGCTGGGTGTGGGTCCTGTTGCCTGTGGATAGTAAGGAGGCGTGCTGTGGCTATTGTCTGCATCACAGTCGCTGTCGCTGCTGATGCTGTCTGTGGGCATTCCGGGGCGGAGTCTAGAGGTCGGGGGTGGAGTCGAGGGCGAATCTGTGGATGTGGTGGGCATGTTGGGGGAGGGTAGGGATACGTTGGGTGTGGGCGGGTGAGGTCTGCTGCATCGACCATGATGTGGTGTGCGTGGTTAGACTGTGGGCCATGTGCCTTAAGCTTGTTAATATGGAACCACGCAGTCTTTCCGTTGGGGTACTTAATTTTATAGACGGAGGGGCTTACTTTGTCCGCCATGGAGTACGGACCCAAATATTTGGTGACAGCAATGTGCTGGGGTTATAGATTGAGAGCATGACCTGCTGCCCTACCTCAAACTCAGTCGCCTGCACTGTCTTGTCGAAACAGGCCTTGCTCTGTTTCTTCCTTGCGCCTAATCTTACTGCGGCTGCTAGCTGAGCCGTTTTTACATTTTCGATTAATTGCTTGACTGCGTTCTCGTGTGTGAGGGCCGTCACTTCGGGCTGGTCAAGTCCAATCCTAATAAAAATTCTGTGCATTTCATGGGGCGTCTGGTCATGAGAGTGTGTCGGGTGTAACCTGTGGAAGTGGAGATAGTATTTCTCAAAAACATCAGCACAAAGGGGAGGACTGAATTCCAAGTGGTGTTGTTTTGTTGGACCATTTTTCTGAGGGTGGCTTTTAGGGTCCGATTCATTCGCTCCACGATACCACTTGACTGGGGGGTGGTATGCGATGTGGAATTTTTGGGTAATGCCAAATATCGTGAGGACGTTCTTCATGACACGTCCCGTAAAATGGGAACCTTGGTCGGATTCAATGCTGCGGGGGGAGTCCCCATCTCGTAAAGATGTGGTGGGTTAAGATCTTTGCGGTGGTCTTTGCCGTGTTCGTTCTGGATGGGAATGCCTCTACCCATTTCGTAAAAGTGTCTATGACAACTAATACGTACTTGTAGCCATTCCTGCAAGGGGACAATGGTCCTATAAAATCGATCTGGAGGTTAGCCCAGGGGCCATTAATGGGGTGGGTGTGGCTAAGCTGAGCCTTCATTGCGTATCTGTCCGGATTGTTCTGGGCACAGATAAGGCAATTCTAAACGTAGTGCGTTACGTCTTCTTTTAAACTTGGCCACCAACAGAGCTGCCTGAGGTGGGCTGTAGTGGGATCAATTCCCTGATGCCCATGACTGTCATGGAACAAACAAATAAGTTGATTTCTGTCCTGTTCAGGAACCACATAAAGGGTGTCTTTTAACACCACACCGTCATGTGTGGCCAGTGCATTTTTAAATCTAACGTAAGGTGCTGGAAATTGTCCTTTTAAAATCTCCCTGAGATTGCTATCCTGCTTCTGGGCCTGCACTAAATCCTCGATATTAGTATGCGAGACCTGAACTGCATTCACTGGTGCGCTTTCGGGGGGTGTCCAAAAATATCCATTCCTGGAACCTGTTTTTGCCAGTGCGTCGGCTTTTACATTTCCGGGGGGAGGAACGGTTATGACTGCGAACTTTAACAATGCCAAAGGTCCTGTCCTGTGCTTTCCCTAAAATGTGGCAGAGCAATGTGGCTGAAGGGAGGGGTTTTCCGTCTGTGGAAACAAATCCTCTTGTTTTCCACAGGGGTAGGAATTCTGTAAGGCTATTGCAGACATAGAGGCTGTCCGAGTATATGTCTGCTGGGCTGGGGAAGGAATCTGGGTGATCTATAATATACGCAATGGCTGCTAGTTCTCTGCCTGCGCGCCTAAGTGGCCTGGTAGCTTTAAGGTGATCTCTTCTAGGGCGCGTCCCTGCGCATCCTCGACATATATGCCACATCCTGTAATGCACTTCCCTTCTAATATAGTGGAAGATCCATCCACATATATCCTTAAAGGTGCGCACGTGTCTGTGTGCTGGGGGCTCTGGGGTGAACTACCTATCTTTCTGGGGGGTGTTTTTGCAATAAAGGGGCCTGTGTTGTGGTGCGGTGAGATGATTTTAAATTTGTGGGGGGTGCCTGGGTACTGAAAGTTGTCAGCTAGGAAAGTGTGGGTCTTGGTCCTTTTAACGGTGATGTCCCATCCCTGCAAAAGAAGGGCCCATCTTGCTGCTCTAATTTGGCTGACTGTACCATCTTTAAGTCGTCGGTCAAGTAAAAGTTGGGTGGGGGTGTGTTCTGTGAGGATTGCGATGGGGTTTAGTCCGGTTATGTAGGAAAAATACTGAACTGCCCAGAAAACTGCGAGCAGGTGCCTTTCACAGGCCGGAAATCCCTGCTCCACAGGATCTAAAAGTCTGGATGCGTAAGCCATGGGTCTTAGCTGTTCATACCGTTCCTGGAGGAGCACGGCCGAAAGGGTGCGGTCGGTGCTTGCTATCTCTATAGCATAGGGGGAAAGCGGGTCTGGCACCTGTAGAGTGGGAGCTGCAAAGAGGGCTCCTTTCAAAGCATCCACAGCATCCGTATGCTGTGGAAGCCATTCCCAAGGGGCTCCTTTCTTTAGGAGTTCCGAGAGGGATGCTGCCTTGCTGGCGAAACCGTCAATGTGGTTTCGGCAGTAGCCAACCAGTCCTAAAAACGACCGGAGGGCTGAAACATTCTTGGGAAGGGGCAATTTGGCAATCGAGTCAATTCTTTTGTGCTCGATCTCACGTTTACCGTGCGTGATAATCGTACCCAAATATATCACTTTGTTTTCCAAAATCTGGGCCTTTTTGGGGTTTACTTTGCAATTTTCTGTAGGAGTTCCAGGAGTTCGGACAGAAGCTCGATGTGCTCTGCCTTAGTGTCTGTCTGCAGTAATAGGTCGTCCACATACTGGACCAGACATTTGGGGCGAGAAAATTTTGACAAACCATTTGCCAGCTGTCGGTGGAAAATAGAGGGGGAGTTGTGGAATCCTTGTGGAAGGCATGTCCACGTGTACTGCTGATTTTTAAAAGTGAAGGCAAATTTGTATTGGCACGCTTTTGCCAATGGAATGGACCAGAATCCATTACTGATGTCCAAAACCGTAAAGTATCGTGAGTTGAGTCCCTGCATGAGCATGGTCTCGGGACTTGTGGCTACCGTGGGGACTGCTGCAGGGGTGACTTTGTTGAGTTCCCGGTAATCGATGGTCAGTCGCCATGATCCATCGGGATTTCTCACTGGCCAAATCGGGGCAATATTAGTGGAGGCTACTGATCTGAGTACGCCCTGCTCTAATAAGCTGTCGATCACTTTTGCGATTTCTCCCTCTGCCTCTTGGGGAAATCCGTATTGCTTTTGAGGTCGAGGGTCAGGTCCTGTCATTTGAACGGAACCAGTCATCCGGCCACAGCCGTGTTTGTGGGTCGCGAATGCTGTTCTGTGCTTCTGCAGAACTGCCCTAACCTGCTTGTCTGTGCTAATCGTGGTCGGGTCAAACCAGAAATCGCCGACTGCGCTAATCTTATTTGCGTATTCACCTATTGTGAGCGTTGCGGGGGCTCTTGCGGATTTTGCCATTCGCCAAACACACTGGTTTACTGGATCAAAGGACAGGTTGTGGGAATTCATAAAATCGATACCCAAAATATGTTCTGCTGTGTGGGGCAGATCGACTAAAACTATGGGGTGCTTTGTCGTTATATTGCCAATCTGAATGGGTACAGGGGCTGTGATGTGTCCCTGCTGTGAGTGGCCTGTGAAGCCGCTGAGGGTGATCGTGGCTGTAGTGAGCCACGTGTCTTTCTGGAATATGGTGTAGAATTGATTATGATGCGGGACCCTCCTGTGTCCCAGAGAAATTCGATGGGCTGTCCCCGTATCTTTGCTGCAACTACTGGTCGGTCGGACCTATCCCAAAGGGTGTTGCAGACCCAGCTGGGGGAACCCGAATACCGTCAGTCCGTTCCGTTCAGGTCCGTCTGGTCTGAACGGGTGCCTTTTGTGGGGGGCTGTTCCTGCCTTCGTTCACCCATGCGGGGTTCTGGTGCATTTTCACCGCTTGGATGTCTGCTTCTGCCTGCTGTTCCTCGGGTTTCCTAACTGCGGGTTTGTTTTGTACAGACTGCTCCCAGGTGCGGGACAATCTTTTTAAAACCCATTTCTCATTGCGGGCTTCCTCTGAGGGGTCATAATTCATACAGGCTATTTGTCCTGCCTCTGTGGCATGGGAGATAAGGGTGCGGGTCCATTTGGCCTTATCGTCTTTGGACAAATGGGCGCGGTCTAGATTACCGAAAACTGCTGTGAAATGAATCCACAGGCGTCCAGCAAACGCTATGGGGTGTTCTATCTTTTTCTGCCTGCACTTATTCAGGCCTTCTACGGGGTCACCTCTGTTGTAGCTGATCGCATCGAGGAGCCCTGCGTGCATCTCTGCAAGTGTGCCTCCTCCTACATTCTGTGGGTTGGGAAGGGCTGCTACGACCGAAGGGTCTAAGCTCAAAACTGTGAGTTTCACGTGCTCACGCTCGTCCAGGCCGTACATGGTCGCCTGCTGCTTTACTCGGGCAAAGAAGTGGTGGGGGTCTGAGGTGGGGAGGAACGGTGTGATTTTCTCGTACACGTCCCGTAATTGGGTCACGGTTAAGGGAGTGGTATAAAGAAATTCTGTATCTCCGTCCGATGTGACTGTGCGGTGGGTGGTTACTGGGTTCATTGGTGCCAGAACTATCTGCTCTGTGGGTGTTTGGGGTGCTTTTCTCTTCTGGGGCTTTCCTTGCGCACATGTTCCCTGAACATATCTATGGTCTCATTTAATTCTTCACAATCCGGGCCGTCTTCTGTATGTGCTGAAGGGAGGATAGAAAGATTTTCTGGGGATCTGTGGGAGTCTGAGACATGGGTGAGCAGGAGTACAAACAAATCTGGTTGACTTATAATAGATTTTGTGTTTGAACTATCTACTGCTCTTTCTATTGTACAGTTTCACCATACATTTGACAAGATGATTGGTGACAGTTACTTTATTACAAGATAGTTTCAGAGGCCAGTTTGCAAAGTTATTAACTATCATTTCGCAGCTCAACTGAATAGCAGAATAGTGAGATCAGATTTAAGAAAACACTATTTAATATATATTTGATAAGATAACAGCTGCTGGTTCAGCAGTTGGGGAATGTAATTTAATATCGCTGAGGTGCCATGTTTATGAAACCTCAAATTTTAGTATCTCAATTTACAATATTATTTGAACCTGTAAATTGGATTTACTACTTGGTGAAGAACTGGTTTGAGTCAGCTACTGAAGTAATGATTTAAATGATAATAGTATATCAAAGTTAAACAATTGTTTTATGAAAATTACTGCTGGAAGGATAATACACCTTATCATGGAATAAAGTTGTACCATGGCGGTTTAATACAGAGTTAACTTAATACTTGATACCTTCCCAAATGTATTCCCTGCACATCTGAAAGTTTCAAACTCCACTGCCCAACCATAGCCAGTGATGTTACTTTAAACAAGGAGGTCCCCCCCCCCCCCATTGCATTCCCATCAATGACCCCCACACCTTCCCCACTACACACATCCTTGGCATTCCATCCATTGAGTCAGTGTTTGTTTCTAAATATTCCCTGTAAACGTTAAACTCAATCATTTGTGACGATCAATATGGGTGGGACCCAGTCTCACTCGGCTAATTGAGTTTAAGAACCCGAGACCGGATTGAATAGCCGCCCAGCATCTATGTGCCTCATGAGGAGAACCCAGCTGGGTGCCATTTAGCACTGGTTCCCACAAATGCAGACCAGAGGGAACAGTACTTGGGGGGTCTCCCAGAAGATTGGAGGCCCCTGATGTTTGGCTTCCGGTCAGAGTGGCACACTGGCATTGCTGGCGCCACCTGGGTACCTTGGCATTGCACATTACCTACCTGTGTGCCAGCCTGTCGCTGCCAGGGTGCCCAGGTGGCATTGCACCCGCACTAGAGATTGAACTGGGGGGTGCCTACCCGTATGTTGTGGGCTGTGGAGGGGCTCAAGGACCCCCTAACAGGTGAGTTGGGGTTGCATCGTGTGGGGAGGGGGGGATAGAGAGATTGGGCCGCCATTTAAAAATAGCATCCTGATGTCTTCCTCATTGTCGGAGCTCCTCATTGCAGGAAATGATGCTAAGTGCAGCCTCGAGGGGGAAAGTTCCACAGTGCGGCACGAAAACAAGTCAGAGTGTCGTTGGATAGCGAAGTTGTTCCCGGCGTTACAAGCACCGGGAACAACCCCGCTAATCCAGCACAGAACGGATTTGGTTTTATTTATGATCGAATCCTATATGTCGCTTTTGCCTGTGCCTCTTATGGCTATCAAGGAAAAGAAATGTTGTAACTTTTAATGAGCAACAAAGCACAAATGATGGTGATCAGCATGTTTATATGGGCAGCCAATCCCTAAACCTTTTCCTCTCCCTGCAAGAAGAAAAATCTAGTTGGGAATAGAAGAAGGAGTGTCTGGAACTGTGAGGGAACTGGTGACAATTAAGTACTTCAGTAAAGCCGGAGATTCAAGTCCCAGACTGAGATAGTTGAAAGTAACAGTCCGAGCCCGCATCCACATTCAAATCAAGAGTTCAAAAAACATAGCAGGAAAAGAAAAACATAGTGCGATTTCACAGGAAAAGCAGTTAAGTGATTAGTTGGTAAGTATATGGCTTAATTTTATTTTTCTCTCGAAACAAGGACATTAGTTTAAGAGCTGAGAAACTAAAAAATCTGGGATGAGTAAAACAGTATATGAATCAATAATAAGAGTATTTGCATAGATCAGGGGCTGGATTCTCCATTTTGGAGACTAAGTCCCCACGCCAGCGTGAAAACAGTGGTCTTTACCACTGGCGTCAAAAGGCCACTGATTCCCCGTTTTGCTGTGGGCTAGCAGGGAGCCGGCGTAGAGTTCGCAGCTCTAGCTGCCGATACGGGCCCCCGCACTTCCGTTTCAGACGCCGCACATGCGCACGGCGGTGGCCTGCAGCGGCTGTGCCGTGCTCCATGGCGAACTCAGCCCGTGGAGCCGGACTGCCAAAGTAGTGCCTCCCTCCGACCATTCGTGTGCCCCGGACGTATACTCGCCACGTATCCACCACCTCAGGGGCGGAGAATTAAGAAACCGGCGCCATTCCCGATTTCAGCGCCAAGACAGATTCTCTGCCCCATCGCCGAACACGATTTTTGCGTCAGGGAGTGGAGAATCCAGCCCCAGTTTCGTCTATGCACAGAATTCATCAGAATGTGAGGGAAACTGTTGAATGTGGGAATTTGGTGAGGTGGGATAAGAGGTGGTGGTTAATATATATAAAAATAAATATAAACAAATAGGATTGAAATAAGAGTGTGTGCTAAGTTATATTAAAGACCTGAAGAAAGAGTTGATGACACAAAAAGTAATACATGAGTGTGATATGGCAGCCATTAGAGAGGGATGATTGCAAAGTGACCAAGGCTGGAAACTGAACATTTGGGGTAGTTAACATTTCAGAAGGACAGAAGTAAAGGAAAAGGAGGTGGAATAGCTCTGTTAATAGAATTGTAAAACTCTTTCTTATGAATGCCACATACTTTCTATAAAGAACCTTTAATTGTGAGAAATTGCAGAGATCTGGGGTGCAGGGGAATCTGGGTGTCCTAGTGCATGATTTGCAAATGCCTAGAATGCATATTAGCAAGTAGTTTGGAAAGCTAATAGAGTATTCCTGTTAATTGCGAGGGGAATTGAATTACCTTGGATTTAAAGATGAAGAAGTTTGGGTGGAGACGTGAAATAGTAATGTAAAGAAGTCACTGATAGAAGTATTTTATAGTCCCCGAACAAAAGTTACACTGTAGGACAGAGTATAAATAAAAACTAATGGGGGTTTGTAAGAATGGTACTGCAATAATTGTGAGTGGCTTTATTCTTTATCGAATTTGGACAAATCAAACTGGCAAAGGTACCTTTGAGGACAAGTTAATAACATGTATTCAGGATAGTATATTAGAGCAATACATTGTGGAACCAACCAGGGATGAGGCTATTTTAGGTCTGGCAATGTGTAATGAGGCAAGGTTAATCAATGATCCCACAGTAAAGGGACCTCCTGGCTAAATCGATCATTACACAGTAGAATTTCACATTCAGTTTTAAGACTGCGAAACTTGGGTTGAAACTAATGTTTTCAACTTAAACAAAGACAATTACATAGTTAGAACATATAACATAGAACATACAGTGCAGAAGGAGGCCATTCAGCCCATCGAGTCTGCACCGACCCACTTAAGCCCTCACTTCCACCCTATCCCCGTAACCCAATAACCCCTCCTAACCTTTTCTCTTTGGACACTAAGGGCAATTTAGCATGGTCAATCCACCTAACCTGCACGTCTTTGGACTGTGGGAGGAAACCAGAGCACCCGGAGGAAACCCACGCAGAAACGGAGAGAACATGCAGACTCCGCACAGACAGTGACCCAGCGGAGAATCAAATCTGGGACCCTGGTGCTGTGAAGCCACAGTGCTAACCACTGTGTTGCCCTATGAGTATGAAGATACAGTTAACTGAAGTGGGTTGGAAAATAGATTAAAAGGCAAAACTGCAGATAAGCAGTGGCAGACATTTCAGGAGATATTTCATAATTCTCAAACCTATATATTCCTTTAAGAAAGAAGGAAATTGACAAGGGTAAGTAATCCATAGCTAACTAAGGAAGTTAAGGATAGTATCAAATTAAAAGAAAAGGTAAACAATGTTACAAATATGAATGGTAGGTCAGAAGATTGGGAACATTTTAGAAACCAGCAAAGGATGACTAAAAACAGGGAGAATATTGTTTATGAGAGTAAGCTAACAAAAAATATAAAATAATATGTTGCAAAACATAGAACAAGGGGCGAAATTCTCCCCCAACGGCGCGATGTCCGCCAACTGGCGCCAAAAACGGCACCAATCAGACGGGCATCGCGCCGGCCTAAAGGTGCGGAATGCTCCGCATCTTTGGGGGCCAAGCCCCAACATTGAGGGGCTAGGCCGACGCCGGAGGGATTTCCGCCCCGCCAGCTGGCGGAAATGGCGTTTGTTGCCCCGCCAGCTGGCGGAAATGGCGTTTGTTGCCCCGCCAGCTGGCGCGGAAATGCGGCGCATGCGCGGGAGCGTCAGCGGCGGCCGACAATTTCCCGCGCATGCGCAGTGGGGAGAGCCACTTCCGCCTCCGCCATGGTGGAGACCGTGGCGGAGGCGGAAGGGAAAGAGTGCCCCCACGGCACAGGCCCGCCCGCGGATTGGTGGGCCCCGATCGCGGGCCAGGCCACCGTGGGGGCACACCCCGGGGCCAGATCGCCCCGCGCCCCCCCAGGACCCTGGAGCCCGCCCACGCCGCCTGGTCCCGCCGGTAAATACCAGCTTTGATTTACGCCGGCGGGACAGGCAATTTCTGGGCGGGACTTCGGGCCATCCGGGCCGGAGAATTGAACGGGGGGTCCCGCCAACCGGCGCGGCCCGATTCCCGCCCCCGCCCAATCTCCGGTACCGGAGACTTCGACGGGGGTGGGGGCGGGATTCACGGCGGCCAACGGCCATTCTCTGACCTGGCGGGGGGTCGGAGAATGACACCCTAGATACTAGAGTATTCAAAAAGGAAGTGTGTAACTGAAGTAAAAGTTGATCCCTGAAAGGATGAGACTGGGGAATTAATAATGAGAAACAAGGAAATGGAGGAGACTTTGAATAAATATTTTGTATGTCTTCATGGTAAAATACACTAAAGGCACCTGACTAATAGTAGAAAAACCAGGGGACAAAAGGGAGGAACTTAAAATAGTCACTATTACTGGAGAAAAGGTACTGGTCAAACTACTGGGATGACAAGTTCCCTGGACCTGATGGACTGAGCCCGAAGGTCTTAAAAGAAGTGGCTGCAGTCTTGGTCCATTCATTGGTTGTAATCTTCCAAAATTTTCTAGATTCTGGAAAGGTCCCAGAAGATTGGAAAAATTCCAAACGCAACCGTCCTATTCAAGAAAGGAGGAAAACAGAAAGTAGGCCAGTTAGTTCATCATCTTTCATTGTGAAAATTCTGGAATCCGTTATTAAGAAAATAGTAGCAGGATATTTGGAAAATCCTACTGAAATCAAGCCGAGACAAAGGGCAGGATTCTCCGCCAGCCACCGCAGTTGGCGGAGTTCCTGATGCGGCGGAGAATCCAGCGTTGGGGAAGTTCAAACACGTGCTTGTGGGAGCATGCAAATAGATCAAAATGAGCATTTGCATCCTAGTAACTGGCTGGTCACCGGATTCTCCACACATCCATGAATCTCTGGCCCTCAGGCATTCACATGGGTGTGGATTGGTACAAATTGGTTTCCAAGTGTGGCCGTGATGCGGTGGACTTCACGGTAGACCAAGGGGTATTTAATGTAGGTTCCCCCCAAGACCAACAGAGGGCTCCCTCCCTCTCACAATGCAAATACTGCGCATCCCACCCCTCAGCCTCCCCCACCAGACACTCCCCCCCCCACCAGACCCTCCACAAGTGGTCCGCATCAGAGATCTCCGACAGGCCCCAACCAGAGACCCTCCAACAGACCCCCCCCCCCCCCCCCCAATCAGCGACCCCCACTGGAGACCGCCCATAACAAGGATTGGCAGCTCATGACTACATCAAAAGTGTTAAAGTGCTTTCTGCTGAGAGAAAGAGGAAGTGAATGCAATTAACTCCGAGATGTTTATAGACATTGTGGTTCGTTTCACAGCAGGGTATTTGAGATACATTTAAGCTGAATTCACCTGGCTGCCTGGAAGCTGTGAATTACAGTACAGTAAACGCTTTTACTCTTTGAAATGAATATAAACCTTGCAGATCAAAGGATCTGAGGGGGCTTAAACCCTGGTGTTGTGGTTTTCGCTCTCTATGAAGTTACAGCTGCTGCTTTCTCTGCCTGAGGCAGCAGCTGTAAGGGACAGGTGAGTTTTAAAGCAGTAATTCTTTCACCGTTTCTGTCTGGACTGCTGTTTAGCTTCTGGGAATGGGTGACTGATGGAATGATGGAGGGGGTCTCTGTTAAGAGGGGATCTGATATGGGGGGGTGGTTCTCTGTAATGTGGGGCCTCTGTTATGACAGACTGATATGGGGCGTTCCCTGATATGGGGGGGTTCACTGATTATGGGGGGGGTTCCCTGATATGGCGGTGGGGTGGCTGATTATAGGGCAGTTCCCAATATGGTGGTTCCCTGATATGAGGGGGGTCCCTGATATGGGGGGGGGGGTTCTTGCTTTTGGGAGGGGTTCCCAGTTATGGATGATTGCTGTGGGGGTGGTCTGATGGGGGTCTCTGTTGGGGAAGGGTCTGTTGGGGGTTTCCAGTGAATGGCTCTGATGGGAGTCTTGGTGGGGCTTCTGATGGGGGTCTCTAGTGGAGGTTTGATGGGAGTCTCTGGTGTGAGGGTTTGATGGGGGAGGGGTCTTAGATGGGGGTCTCTGGTGGAGGGTTGTGGGTGAGTTGGGTCTCCCTCCTGTGTGCGTTCTGTGGGGGTGATGACCCAGCCGTTCTGGTGTTGGTGGGGGGGTGGATGCCTCTACTTGTCGGGGGGGGGGGGCAGGATTTGGACTGTGGGGCAGCATGTGGCGCAGTGGATAGCACTGAGACTGTGGCGCTGAGGACTCGGATTCGAATCCCGGCCCTGGATCACTGTCCATGTGGAGTTTGCACATTCTCCCCATGTCTGCCTGGGTTTCACCCCCACAACCCAAAGATGTGCAGGTTAGGTGGATTGGTAATGCTAAATTGCCCCTTCATTGGAAAAAAAAATAATTGGGTGTTTTGTTATGTTCTTGACTTAGCATAAGCCGCTTCCTTGATGTGCACTCTGACAAAGGAAGGTTCAGACTTGGAGATAGCTTTAACACGTTTATTAAACTATTAACAATTCTCCTACTTGGATTCGACTCTCCTGTTAATCCTTCTATAGCTACTCAGACTGACAAACCAGTCTGCTACAATCCACGTGGTGGGTGTGATGTTCAATCAACCCTGTGTCTGTACTCACTGAGTTTCTCCACTGGAAAGAGGAAGATCATGTGTGCTGTGTCCTTATATATGGGTTGGTGTAATGCCCTCCTGTGGTAGTGTCACCTCTGTGTGTATCTTGAATGCCCATTAGTCGTGTCCTATCTTACTGACCTATTGGTTGACTGTCTGTGTGTCATGTCTCTGGTGCTCCCTCTGGTGTCTAGCTAGGTGTAGTGTATGTACACTAACCCTTTGTGTACTTACAGTGATGTATATCACCACATTGTGTACTCTAAATTTATTTTTAAAAAGGATTTGGACTGTAGGGAGGAGGGGAGACAGCAGCTGGACTTCGCTATTGGGCCACCCACTCAAAATGGCGGCCTGCTAACGGGATTCGTGACGCAATCCCTTTGCGATCCCCACTATAGATAGATTTGCATAGCAAGGGTTACTGCATCGCTTCTGGATGCTGTTCCCATTGCCAGCTTGAAACAGAAGCAATTCAGCTCTGGTGGGAAAACATAGGGCACTATTCTCAGGCCTCGTTGCACTCTCGCTCGAGCGAAACGAGGCCAGTAAATAGCAGATGAGGATTTCGCCGTAGCATGGTGAGAAACCAATTATTACCACTTAAGCCCTATTCCCATACAATTTATGGCAGCAACCACATATCCAATGGCCTCCCGTGCTTCATGAGCCTTCATGAAGCAGGAGTTCACGCTGGCGCCGATTAGTGCTGTTGGGGGCAACCACGCATGGCACCAGCATGCCAATCGGTGGATCATGTGTACCCATTCTGGGGGCAACTCTAGCTCCTGCCCGTCTGTCCCACTGACCACCCATAACCCCCACTGACTGCCGAGGCCTCTGGCCATTCGGCTGATGGCTATTGCTAATAGGGAATTTGCAATCGTGTTAAGTGAGCACTTTACACAATTTTGAGTGGATTCCTGTGGGTGGGCGGGCCATGTAGCAAGTGGGAGTCATTGCCTGACATCCCAATCACACCTTGATGCCTGGACACTGTGCTTGAACACCGCAGGAGGCAACGCCACACAAGAAGCAGCCAACATCCGAATACCCAGGGGATGGGACACAGCTCCAGGGACATGTCCACGGCCGGAGGGTGGGTGCGTGCTACGAAGGGGTGGCAGGGGCAGGCGGAGTGCCTGGAGAGATGAGCCAAGGGTTCGGAGATCAGACCATATTGCGGAATAAAGTGACCGGTGTCCAGAAATGCCCCACTCTGGCAATGGTGCTGCTACACTCTCCCCACCACCTCCTTGCGCCCCCTCCAACCTAAACCCCCCCGCCCACTCCCTCCCTCCCCCGGTGCACTCAGTGATCCTCAATATGCTTAATCTTCCTTGCTGTACAGCTATGTATAGGTGTGTCCCCAGGATGCATATCAGAGGTGAGTTGACCAGCTGCTTACCATGTCCCATGCCCTTCGATACCACTAGCGGGCATCCTCAAGGGGCTCTCGGGCCAGAGGGTCCCGGTGCACTTGTCGACGGCACATGCACAACCATGATGCCCTGTCCTGTGTGCTGACTTTGAGACGCAGCCTCATCAGAGGGGTGGAACTGAGGGAGCTGGTGACCACCACCTTCACTCCATGGGACGGTTTGGCACCCAGTGCCCTCTCCTCCCGTTCAGTACACACAGGGCCCTGAGGTTCACCTTGTGATGGAGGGGCAGCTGGTTCCAGCTGGTTGCCCCTGCATCATCCGGCTCTGCCACGCTGGTGGCTCTCCGATGTCTACACCATGGTGTCGACTCCCTTGGCGATGCTCCTCAGTGACTGGGCCATGCTCTGCAGTGCCTCAGCAAAGCCCACCTGTGACTGGGACGAGCTCCGCAGCGCCTCGGCCATTCCCATCTGAGATCAGGACATGTCCCCCAGCACCTCACCAAGGTCAGCCTGGTGCTGGGTAACATCCCCCAGAAAGTTGGACATTTTGCCGAGGCCCTCTGCATGGCCGCCACCTACTGCATGGACACCTTCACTCATGCTGCCGACGCCGTGCACCAGGCTCTCCACTGCAGTCACCACCCTAGTAGTGTCGGCCTTTATGCCACGCATTGCCAGCACCATCTCCTGCGCCCGTAGCCTCTGGGACTTTTCCAATTGGCTATGGACCTGCAGGAGTGTCACTGACATCTCCCGCTGAATGTTCCAGCCGCTCCGTTACATCTCCATCGGCTCTGGGGAACCATGTATCAGAGGCTTGGTCCCAGATGTGACATGGGATCCATTCGGCCCATCGAGTCTGCACCGGCTCTTAAGTTCTTTGAGTATGTAACATGTCAGATGTCATGGGCTGAATTTTCCGCAGTCGGGATTCTCCTTGGACCGGCAGCCCGGGGGTTTCCCGACGGCGTGTGGGCTGCCCCACAATGGGAAATCCCAATGGCCAGCCAGCAAAACGGAGAATCCTGACAGCGTGTTGCAGTGGGACGGAGAATCCTGCCTCAAGTATTTGAATTTCAAAAAGACATTTAATAAGATGCCACATAAAAGATTACTGTAGAAGGTGGGGTTAGAGGTTATACATTAGCATGGATAGAGGATGGCCAATGAAAAGGAAATAAAGAACTGGATCATGTTCAGTTTGACAAGCTGTAATTAGTGGGGTGCCAAAGGAATCAGTGCTGGGGCCTCAACTATCTATAATTTTTATTAATAATTTGGATGAAGCTACATGGTGTACTGTAGTCAAATCTTCTGATGATATAAAGCTAGGTGTGAAAGCAAGCAGTGATACAGGGCAGAATTCCTCTGTTCTGTCATTCCAGGGCAGGGCTGGAAAATGCAGTGAGACATTCAAAAGTCTTCAGCGGGACTGGAAGACCCCACCGTCAGGTGGGTCTAGGAAATTCTGGCAAAAGACTCAGCAAAGTGTATAGATTAGTTAAGTGAGAGGACAAAAATTTGGCAGGTGACGCATAATGTGGGAATTTTTTGATTCACTCGTGGGGTGTGGGCACTGCTGGTTAGGCCATCATTTATTGCCCAATCCCTAATTGCCCATGAGAAGATAACATAACATAACATAGAATTACAGTGCAGAAGGAGGCCATTCGGCCCATCGAGACTGCACCGGCTCTTGGAAAGAGCACCCTACCCAAGGTCAACACCGCCACTCTATCCCCATAACCCAGTAACCCCACCCAGCACCAAGTGCAATTTTGGACACGAAGGACAATTTATCATGGCCAATCCACCTAACCTGCACATCTTTGGACTGTGGGAGGAAACCGGAGCACCCGGAGGAAACCCACGCACACACGGGGAGGATGTGCAGACTCCGCACAGACAGTGACCCAAGCCGGAATCGAACCTGGGACCCTGGAGCTGTGAAGCAATTGTGCTATCCACAATGCTACCGTGCTGCCCCTGATGATGGTGGTGATGATGGTGGTGCTGAGCTGAGTTCTTGAACCGCTACTGTCCATGAGATGTTGGTACGCTCACAGGGAGTGAGTTACAGGATTTTGACTCAGCGACAGTGAAGGAACAGCGATATATTTTCAAGTCAGAATGGTGAGAAACTTGGAGGGAAACTTCCAGGTAACAGTGTTCCCATGTGTCTGAGGTTATCCAATGTAGTGGGAACGACAGTAAAGCAGAATATTATTTAAATGGAGAGTGATTACAGAACGATACAAAGGGATTTGGATGTCCTCATCCAAGAAAAACAAAAAGTTAGTATGCTAGCACAGCAAGTAGGCAAATGGAATGTTGCCTTTCATTGAAGGGGAATGGAGTGGGGAAATCTTGCTATAATTGTATAGGACATTCCTGAGATCATACCTAGAGCACTGCATACAGATTTGGATTCCTTATTTAAGAAGGAATGTATTTGCACTGGAGGCTATTCAGAGAATGTTCATTTAGCTGATTCCTGAGTTGAAGGGGCTGTCTTATGAGGAAAGGTTGAGTAAGTTGGGACGAAACTCAATGGAATTTAGAAGAATGAGAGGTGTCTTATTGAAATATATAAGATCCTGGGGGCCATGACAGGGTTGAATACTGAGAGTACGTTTCCCCTCATGAGGGAATCTAGAACTAGGGGACATAGTTTCAGAATAAGGGGTCACCCATTTGAGATAGAGATAGTAGGACTTTCTTCTCTCAGAGGGACCATAGGCCCATTCCTGTTTCCATCTCTTATTTTCTTATCTTAAGTCTCCAAATCCTATAGATAGGGGAAACAAAAACACTTCAGATAAAGTATTAGCAGAGCCAACACCTGCAGAGATAGTAATGATGAATGGCTCAGCAGCACTGAATTCCAACCTGCAGTCACCATCACCAGGGACATCTGTAACAAAGGCTAAGGTCTCCAGAGTAGCCTATGCTTCATGCACAGATGCTCAGTATGCTGTCACAGAGACAGGGCTAGACGTTGATGTAAAAGGTGAAAATCGTGAGGCAGGACTAATCCCACTGTTGTGATCCTGCTTCCATCTTGGCAGTGCCAGTAGATAGGATTTTCTGGGGTCCAATCCCTAAGTGGCCTGAAGGTAGGTAGAGTTCAGACCCTACAGGATAAAAGGACTGCCTTTGTTCTCAAAGAACCTCAGCCAGTCCTTCTGGGGCAATGGAGACTATCATCTGCATACAGTTGAACATTCTGACTACTTTAAACTCTCCCTCATCCACTCAGCCCGTCATCCCATCACTCATTATCTACATGATGAGCAGAACTCAAGAACCTTATTATAAAATTTGGAAGCCATTGAATAGCCCATAAATCAACCAGAGTAAGAAAACAGATTCTTCATTGAGGTTGTAGAAACACCATGAACTACTTTTAAAATGATTAATTGCATTGCAGCCAAGAGCCCATTGTGTACGAAAGTAAACAGACTTCAAACTTTAATCTAAAAAAAACACCAAATATATCAAAATAATGGGATACATTGAAACATTTACACTTTGTGATCATACTGGGCTACCCTTTCAAGAGTGTTAAAGGTATTCTATCTTTTTATTAATTACATTAACTTTTTTTTAAGCTCTGAAGACTTTTTCGCGTTCAACAATGCTGATCTTTTACTTGACACCTTGGCAGTTGGCAGAAGCGAGAATCCAACAATCATATGGGGTAGTTACATTTTCCAATCACAGCACTGTTGTAACTCACATTACTGAATACAGCTATAACGTATGCTACAGCATCTATTGGTGAACTGCAAAGGAAACAAAAATATTTTACTTAACTTTAAAAATTTTCCTGCTTCCAAATCATGGTTCACAACACCATGAAGCTGGTGTAAAACCCATCTACTGCTAAAACCTGGCTGCTCCATGGTAATTAAAAATGGGACCTGGGAGTGGGGCTCAAGGAGCTCACAACATTGCCATTTTCATCCATTATATGAGTTGGTGGGTTCCGCGGCCCACTCCCTCCCTCACCCTTGCGAGGACATGAACGGAAGTCGTATCTTTGGCCTCCCTGTTTGCTTGTCATATCTTTTAGTCTCTTTTCTGTTTGGTCCTGATCAATGTTATGAAAATTCAGCTCTCAAGTGTGTCAGATTGGAAAAGGTTGCATATTCTTAGCTCCAAAGTACTGGGACTGGCGTAACGACAAACATGACGTTGAATTACCTCGAAATTAGTTGGCTTCCACTTCCCTTTATTCAATTGACTGAATTCCACCTCCCAACCCCAGATAATCTTCCTGGGATTCTGCCAATCATTGTCTCTAACTGGCTGGTAGGAAATGTACCAGAATACCCTGAGGTGATTTGCGCTTTGATCTTTTCATGGTTGGATCCCACTCAGCACCTCTTCTCAAGCAAAATTAGGAGTTTATTGAATTAGGAGTCCCAAGTGCCCGCTTCAATCGCTCCCTTTCAATTAAAATGCATTAAATCAACAGTGAACTTAAACAATATCCCCTAGCAAAACAATGCATCAGTTTGCAGTAAATTATTTCGTATGTTAAACACCAACAGAAAGATTTTTTAATCAATCAAAAACCTATCGCGTTTTGTTGGTATCAGTTAAAGCAGATTCATGATAAAGTCCCAAAAGAAGATTCAACGTTCATAAGCCAAAGATTATTCAGCTATAATCATTATAGATGACATTTTTAAGTAGCATTGTGCTTGATTATTTTATGAAAGTCAATTGTTTTGGAAATGTTGCTCTTTATTCCTCAGCAATATTGAACTCTAATCTGTTAAATTATTCTGGTATAAAATGTTTTCAATTATATTTCCATTTCTCCAGCTACAATGGTGTGTTTCTTTTTAATCAAGCTTCAATCCCATTTTATGTATTTTCTAGTATGTATTGTGAAACTATTAAACACTGAAATTGTATGTTAATGCATTTCAAATATGCATCTTAATATTATTTTAAGCACTCTAAAGTATTTGTCAGCAGAGAAAAGCTTGCCATTTTGTTTGTATCACGTTATTACCAAGCTCTTTGATTCAATTACACTTAATGTCCTGACCCTTGTAAGAAGGATTAGGTGTACAAAATTGTATATATCTTGGATTTAATTTTTATATTGAAACATCTAACCTGTGGCTGAAAGAGGAGAAGACAAATGCCTACCATACCTGTTTAAAACCAGGAGAGGACAGTATGCACCACAGAAACCAATATTAATGTGCATTTTTGAATTCTCAGTCTGACCTCCGAGGGGCATAGTTGTAAAATTATTCATACCAGGTGGGCCTGTTTTACTTCTTGTAATAAAAAACTAACTTGTTTTCTCGCACAAAAGCGACTTCAGAAAAAGAAACTAGATGCAACTGGCCATTTAAAGCTGGATTGCTTTATAAAATATAATTTTAGAAAAAAATAAAAGCAACATTTAAATTGTCTACCTGGGCTTCCTCAGAGGATGTCCCTCAGATGCATGATATATACTGTTAGTTTGCAGAAAGAAAGCATTAATTAGTATTTTTATTTCCTAGGCTTTAAATATATTGCTCAATTCTCTTCCTGCCACTCCTTTAACCCATCATTCATTTAATTTTCCATTTCATTCCTGTCTCCCAGCTCAAGCAATGTTTGGAATCGAAATAGCGACCAAGAACAGAATGGCCAATAAAGGGCCAATAAAGGATAGGCATGTGCATTGAATATTTATTATGAGCTTAATTCAACTACTGTTTTATTGTTTATACTTCAGTGAGAATTTCTGAATTAGATTATTAATTCTTTCATTTGAGGTTTTTCAAAACATCCTTATTCATTTTTTGATGTTATGATAGAAACAACTGTTGATGTGACATTGGACACACAAATAATGTGTTGTGTTATTTTAATTGAACCATAAATCTGTTAATTTTAATTGAATTAATGTGTTGTAAAACAGTGGAGAGAAGAATGTGACATGGTTGAGAGCCCTGTCAACCATAGTGGGTGGGAAATCACAATGAAAGAAGAAGCAGCATTGTTTTGGAAAGTGGCATCATTGGAACTAATGCCATGGAGGCAAAGGAACTGGGAGAATGGGAGGGAGTTCTTACAGGATGCGGGTGTGAAGAGCTGTAGTTGAGGTAACTGTGGGAGCTGGTGGGCTTGCTAATTGATACTAGTGGACACGTTATCCCCAGAAATGGAGATAGAGGAGCCAAGGAAGGGAAGTGTCGGAGATGGACCATGTGAAAGTGATAGAAGGGTATAAGTTGTACGCCAAATTGATAATCTTTTACAGGTCCAGACAGGAACGAAGCGGCATTGAAACAGCTCCTCACACCCCCATTTGTAAGGGCACCATCTCATTCTAGCGGGAGAGGTTTCCATTTCCTTGGGGGCGGGGGCTCCTTTTTATTTTATTTTTTTTTCCAGATTGGGGCACCCTTTAAAAGGATACCCCGATCTGCCAGGGGCCGAGATTGCTGTCATTGACATTGTGGGTCCCGCCTCTTTCTTTTTTTTCAAAGTGTTTGAAAATTTAATGGGAAAATACAGCCTCCGCTTTTTCCGCCCAAGACAATACTGAAAAAAAATCATAAAATTCCACCCAATAACTCCAGTAGACATAGGCTAATAGAATTTCTCTGGAATGTACTGAGAGATGAAAAGAAAATCCTGTACTGAAACAGTTGGCTAAAAGTGTCAGCCCTTTCTGCCTCTCTCGCTCTCTGAAGTATTCTGCATAGGTTTGTAACCAAAATGAGAAGAGAAATCTATTGCAAATTGAGATATTTTGGGAATAAAACATGTAAATCTGTCCCAAACAACTATAACTAGGAGGACAACTGAACAAAACCCTTGCAATGTTAAATCACTGCATCAAGATCAGTCAAGGAGCAGCTCACTGTGTACTCCTTTGATTTTATCTTTTTTCATGAACTTTAAAAATCCTTAAATCTATCCTCATATTCTTCCATTTGTATTGGTATTATTATTATTTTTATTATGTATGTGTGAGAGCCAAGAGGAATCTGTATGATGTATGAATGGTGGTTGCAATTTACCTGTTTTTAACGTGGTAAATAGTTTCAATAAACTTATCTTATTCTTTGCTTAACCTAAGAAAACATGTCTGGATAATTCTTTACAATCTCAAGGAATAATTAGTGTAACTTCTACAGATTTGGCAAAACACATGCTCTCTAAATTCACTAAAGAAAAACGCTTGTTACAGCCAGACCTTTTAAAAAGTGTTTTTATTAAAAAGAGATTTTTAATAATATACAGAACAAGACATACATTTGAAAACAAAAGAAAAATAATGAGAAATATATACACATCGGTTGGCTTCTGTTATTTACATCAGTCATCTTATGCTATTTAGAATGGTTACAGCTTCCTGTTTTTCGTTTTCCAGTTTGGTTCTGGCTGGGTTCCCTGCTCCCCTCTCCCCCTTTTATTCCTGACCTCCTTCCTCCTCTGACCATCTGGCATGCCCTCCTCAATCATCTGCTTGTGTGCCCTGCTTCTGTTGCGTTGGTGTGGTGACATGTATTTGCTATATGCTGGGCATGGCTGGGTTCCATGCCTTCTTGTTCCCCTCCCTCCCCGCTCTCCTTGTTATACCACAACTACTCTCTCCTTTCCCTTGGCTTATTGGCTGTTGGTTACAAACAGGTCTTGGAACATCTGAGTGAATGGCTCTGATGTTTTGTGGAAGCCCTCTTCCAGTCCCCGGATGGCAAATTTAATTTTCTCCATTCAGCTAGTCTGTAGCTTTGGGTGGTGCTGCTGATTGCCAGTCAAGCAGGATGCTCCGGCAAGCGATTAGGGAGGCAAAGGTAAGGGCATCGGCCCTCCTTCCCATGAAGAGATCTGGCTGATCTGATACCCTGAAGGCTGCCACTTTTGGGCAAAGCTCTCCCCTCATCCTCACCACCTTGGACTTTGCCTCGAAGAAGGCTGCCCAAAACCCAGCAAGTCTGGGGCAAGACCAGAATATGTGGACATGGTTGGCCGGGCCTCCTTGGCACCATTCGCATTTGACCTCTACCTCTGGGAAGAACTTGCTCATTTGGGTTCTAGTTAAGTGGGCTCTGTGCAGCACTTTTAGCAGAGCATGGTCAGAGATTGCAATCGCAGAATATTCCGCTCTTATTACGCCTGGAAGCACCGATTTCCCCACAACAAAGAAGTCGATCCGTGAATATAGATTGTGTTCTTGGGAGAAGAAGAACTCCTTCTCGCCTGGGTGGGTGAACCGCCATGGGTCCACAGCCCCCATCTGCTCTATGAATGTGCTGAGCTCTTTCGCCATGTTAGAAGTCTTTCCTGTTTTGGGATTCAACCTGTTCATCTGTTAAAGTCCCCCCCCCCCCCCATTCACCGGAACTACCGGTGTCCCGTCTCGGACACCGTTGACCATGACGTACCGTTCCCCTGAGTCTTCATCGCAGTAAACACCATCCTCCTATTTAGTCGTATGGCTACTCCCCCGACCCTCGTCCTGTAGCAGGAATGATAATTCTGTCCCACCCAGCCCTTCCTTACCTGCAGTTGGTCCTTCTCTCTCAGGTGCGCCTCTTGGCGGAAGACAATGTTGGCTTTCAAACTTTTCAGGTGGGCGAACACTCTGGATCTTTTCACTGGGCCAATAAGTCCCCTGATGTTCCAGGTGCCTATCTTGATGGGGGTGTTTTGTTCCCCCTGTCCTGCGAGACTTACTTGGTGAACACGCCTTTGCAATCCGGGATTTCCCTTTGTTAGGGGGCCGTCCAAAAAGGCTGCAGTCACCGTTCTCCCCATGAGGTTGGGTCCCTGCGCTCCATGGTATCCCTTTGTCCAGGGGGCACCCAACATGGTCACCAGCTGTGAGTTCGCCATGGGGGTGGGCCCCTGCACTCCGGGGTTTCCCTCTGTTCAGGGGCCCTCTAAAGTGGTTGCTTGTGGTGCCATTTTGTTCCAAGTCGCCACTTGTGGCCTGCTGTAGCCAGCCCACTGCCCTTGCTCTCTCTGTTCCAGTGTTCCCCCTGTGGTGTTTTCTCCCCCCCCCACTGCCTTCCTCCCCCCACCTTCGTATAGCTGTTCCACTCCTCACTTCTCTCTGTTTCTTCCCTCAGATGATGTCAGCACATACCCCCTTGCAGGAGAAGCGCCATGACCTCTCTTTCCTGCACACTTCCCGGTGCTAGCTTCCCTGCTAGTGTGGTGGCCACTCTCCTGGAGCTAGTTGTATATCCTCCCATTGCCCATTCCCTGAGCTTCATATCTGCCATTTCCCTTACCTTCTCCTGTGTTCCGCTGCCCTTGCTCCATCCTTCCCCTCTTTCCTCCCTCGTCCCCAGAACGAGGCAGTGCAATCCCACGCAAAGTGTTCAACATGGTGATTCACAGTTGGCAACTCAAAAAGTAAAAGTCTCTTCCGATGAGTCTTCATCGCTGTCCCTGCTGCCATTTCTCAAGTCCGTTCTCCAAGACAAACTTGTCCGCATCCGCAGGGGCCGTGAAGTGCTCCCTGTTTTGGAATGTGACCCAGAGCTTGGCTGGGTACAGCATCCCAAACTTTACCACCGCTTTTGTACTATTGAATTCTTTGTCTATTGAATTCTGCCTGGCGCTTGGTCAGGTCAGCCCAATGACCTGGTAGATCCAAATCTGACGACCCACCCAGTTACAGTTCTTAGTTTGTCTCGCCCAGCGCAGGATTCGTTCCCGGTCTTGGTACCGGTGCATTTTGGCGATTAACGCCCTCGGCTGTTCCACGACTCTGGGCTTTGGGCGAAGCGACCGGTGCATTCTGTCGATTTCTAGTCGGCTGGGGAAGTTATCTCTTCCCACCAGGTTCCCCAGCATGTGGGCCACATACTCTGGGGTTCCTACCTTCGATCCCCCCAGGCAGGCCCACGATCTGTAGATTTTGGTGCCTCAATTGTTTCTCCTGGTCATCAATTTTCCCCTTTATCCGGTTGCCCTGGTCTGTTGAAGCTTTTTCCAGCTTTTTAATAATATTCTCCTGAGCTTCCAGTCGCCTCTCCGCCTTGTCTAGGACCACCTGCATGGTCGCCAGAGCTTCCGCAACCGCACCCTTGACCGCAGCTTGAATACCTGTTTTTGTCTCTTCCCTATGTTCTCTAAATTCTCTTTGAGAGAAACATTCCCCCACCCATCCCCTGGTGTGGGGAGGGAGAAGCGGGGGGGGGGGATGGTTGGTCCTTGCTCGGCAGGCTGGTCCTTCTCGCTCTGGCAAGGCCCGAGCTTCACCGCCTCGTGCATTGGCCAGCTTGGTCGTTTTGTTTCTCTAAGCTTTTTCCGAGGCCTCTGGAGTGGTTACTGTTCAGCAATTTCCTCTCGTAATGTTGCTGCTAGAGGTGTGGGGATATTTTTGCTTTGTGCTAGTGGGCTATTCTGGGTGAAAAGAGCCTATTTTTCTGGTTCGTGGGAGGAGAGCCACCTGAAGTGCGACTTCTCAGCACATTCCCATCTCCGGAAGTGTGGGTCAGACGTGAGTGGGAGAATAGAAGAGTGATTTCACCCCTCTTCATGTGGTGGTAACAGTGACAGGAAACTGATGAAATTACTGGTCTTCATCAATGCTCTGCGCACTCAGTTTACCAGTTTAGATAGGATGGCGGAAAGCCTTGACTTGGCCATCCAGTGCCTCACTGAAGTCCAGCAAAAATACTCTCCAGCTCTTGGCTGGCAGTGAAGTGCATTTAGGCCATGATACACACAGAAGACGCAAACAGTGCATATGGAAGAGGGTACTCTGTGTAAGGTGCTCCCAGTCGCTCACTTCCTTCATACCCTGCCAGAGGCCCACATGCTGACCCCCATCTCAATGGTTTGAGTCTTCCCCCTCAAAGGTGCAAGTTGGGCAGTCTTTAGTGGAGACCTCACATGCTGACAAATCCAGAGGACTTTGGTCGCAAACATCAGAGCTGTGATGAAACAATAAGGGTAGCACCACATGAGAGTAATCGGAAAAGGGAAATAATGACTTTTGGTGGCTTCAGAAGAGAAATCATTTGGGTTTTTACAGTTCTATCAATGTGTCAAATGTATTGCCCATTTAGCGGGACCACAGGCATTATTTCAAATCTCCATTGTCTAGTTAAGTGCCATGGGCCTTAAAGAAAATGATATGACTGGAGTAGAAGACGAGAAATGAGCATGATTGAAGTGGAAGAATTACTGATTGTAACAATGCTTTATCTTGTGGGAATGGTGAGAGGTGGAGGGGGGGGGGCACGGTGATGCACCGTCAATTACCACAAGATGACAATGATGGAACAATCGAGGCTTTATTGAACAAGATGTTGTGCCTCCTGTAGTTGGAAGCAGAATGTCTGCAGCACAGAAGAGCACACACATTTATACGCTGCCTGCTGGGCTGGCACATGTACCACGGGATATGTGGGGGCTCATTGAGCTTCCCCGGGGGATACAAGATCTCGTAATTATAGATGGAGAGCTCGATCCTCCACCTCAAGATCTTGTCATTTTTGATCTTGCCGCGCTGTGTATTATTAAACAGAAAGGCAACCGACCGTTGATCAGTGAAGAGAGTGAATCTCCTGCCAGCCAGGTAATGCCTCCAATGTCGCATAGCTTCAAAATGCCTCCTTTTCGACAGAAGTGTGCCGAATTTTGGAGGCATGGAGGGTGCGGGAAAAGAAGGCCACGGGCCTACCCGCCTGGTTGAGAGTGGCAGCCAGAGCTACGTCCGATGCATCACTCTCCACCTGAAAGGGGAGGGACTCGTCGACCCGTGCATCATGGCCTTGGCGATGTCCGCCTTGATGTGGTTGAAGGCCTGGCGGGCCTCAGCCATCAGGGGAAAAACTGTGGACTGAATGAGTGGGCGGGCCTTGTCCTCATAATTAGGGGACGTAATAAGAGAAAAACCCCAGGCATCTTTTCAGGGCCTTGGGGCAGTGGGGGAGAGGGAGTTGCAGGAGGGCGCATGCGGTCGGGGTCGGGCCTAAGATTCCATTTTCCACTACATAGACAAGGATGGCTAAGCGGTTGGTGTGGAACCCGCATTTCTCCTTATTGTATGTGAGATTAAGGAGTTTGGTGGTATGGAGGAATTTTTGGAGGTTTGCGTCGTGGTCCTGCTGATCGTGGCCGCAGATGGTGACGTTATCTAGGTACGGGAAGGTGGTCCGCAGTCCGTACCGGTCAACCATTCGGTCCATCTCTCGCTGGAAGACCGAGACCCCATTAGTGACGCTGAAAGGAACACTAAGGAAGTGATAGAGGTGGCCATCTGCTTCGAACACTGTGTATTGGCGGTCTTCCGGGTGGATGGGAAGCTGGTGGTAGGCAGACTTCAAGTCCACTGTGGAAAAGACTCGATACTGCGCAATCTGATTGGCCATGTCAGATATGCATGGGAGAGGGTACCAATTGATGGTCTGACTGTAGTCAATGACCATCCTGTGCTTCTCCCCAGTCCTCACTACCACTACTTGAGCTCTCCAGGAGCTGTTGCTGTCCTCAATGACCCCCTCCCGCAGAAGCCATTGGACCTCTGACCTGATGAAGGCAAACAGAAACAAAGTGTCCTTTCTTCCCATACCCATTGCAGGTCGTGCTCCGCGTTGGGCAGCGCTGCCTGGGGTGTTTGTTTTGTCCACAAAAATAATACTTGGGCCCCCCAGAGTTGGCTGGCTGCCACGCGGCGTAGGCTTGCGGTGAGCTGGAGTTGGCAGCTCGTGGGGCCCATGATGCCCACGAGGGTGCCGCGCGGTCGGTGGCGTAGGACTGAACGTTATGGGAGGCCACTTCTAATGAATTAGCGAGCTGCCTAGTCCCCGCAAGATCGTACCCCCTTCCAGTAGCTGCTGGCGGACGTACGCAAACTTCATGCCTGTGACGTAAGCTCTCTAATTAAAAGTTTGGTGTGCTAGACTGCCGAAACTGCCTGGCAGTCACAGTTCCTACCTAGGATCTGCAGGGCATGCATGAAATCATCCAGAGTCTCCCCGGGGAGTTGCTGTCTCGTGGCCAGGTGGTGCCTGGCATACACTTGGTTCACCGGTCGAACGTAATGTCCCTTCAGGAGCGCCATCACTTCGGAGTAGGTGGGCTCATCCCGGATGAGGGGAAAAATGTCAGGGCTCACCCATGAATAGAGGACTTGGAGCTTCTGCGCGTCCGTGGGTTCTTCAGCGGCTGCTCTGAGGTAGCCTTCGAAGCAGGCTAGCCAGTGGTCGAAGGTGGACTTGGTGTTGGCTGCTTGAGGGCTCAGCTGCAGGCGATCAGGCTTGATGCGGAGACCCATCGTTTAAAGAATCTTGTTCAATAAATTGATGCACTGTCAATTACCACAAGATGAGAATGGTGGAACAATCAAGGCTTTATTGAACAAGATGTTGTGCCTCCTGTAGCTGGAACCAGAATGGCTGCAGCGCAGGAGAGCACACACATTTATATGCCGCCTGCTGGGCAGAACCAGCAGGCAGGGATTTACCATTGTACCTCTAATATACTGGCAGTGCCATAATACATATAATATACCACTAGTGGTGACTACCACAGGGTGGAGCGGCGGCAGTGGGGAAGTGGATTTAACATCGGTGTGCCCTATGGCTTAACAGCCTCCTGTTTACTGAATCATGCATGAGTTCATGTAGGCATCTCTGGAAGTCAGGTGAGTAGCTTCAGGGACCCTGGCCACACCAGTCTCCTTTTCCTCCTGCTTCTGCTAGTGTTTGTATTGCTCATGCTGCTTGTTTTGATCCTCATCAGAGGTCCTATGCTGACAGCAGGAAAGCATCAATCAAGGTGAAAAAAGCCCAAGGTTGCAGCAATGACCTCCAACGTTCATGAAATGATCTTGTAGATCACGTTTACAGCAGTGAAATCACATACTCGGTAACACATCCTGTGAGCAAAAGCCTTTCACTTAGGCAAGGCAGCAGCTGTCATCGATCAGCATTTAAATGCTTTCTAACCCTGTCAATTTCACATCTCCGTCCTTTCCCAATTTTGCTTTTTCCCTGTTGATCCTGGTGAGTTTCAAATAGCTAAGAAAATTCATTGCAGTGGCAGTTAATGCAAAATTGCTTGGGTAAATCTTCAATTGTCAGACATTGCATAAAAGTCTCTGACCTGCCCGTGCCACAAGGATTTGCTGCATGCCTGAAAACACAAACCAGTTAATTACAGGGGTAAGTGCAATCAAGTTGGTTTCTGACGTGCCAACATTTTCTCATGTTTAAAGCCCCAGCACACACCGACACTCACCTGGAGGTTACAATTCTCTGGTTAAATATAATTCTCTAAGGCAGACGACGACCTCTTGTGTATTTTTTAGCATTTTCTGCTTAAAGGTCAGAAATTTACGGCTGGTCAAAAATATTTTGTTTAAACAATTTTGTTTTCTGGGCAATCTACCTAGTCCAGCGAGTTTTATAACTTTTCCATTTACATAATAAAATACTATATAAAAATAGTTTCTATTTCATTTTGCATAATATTCACTTTCACATACAATGATAATTATCGATTAATCCTGTGCGCTTTTGAGAATACTATACTACTTAAATTTTCCTTTCATTGGGTACAAATTTAACTAATTCACAAACCGTTCACTTATACAGAGGTAAAATCAGGCCATTCATGGGAATTTGAATAATTTTCCTTGTAGTAAATTATAACCCATAATATTGGCTTGCTGATCATTTGAACGCCATTAAACCTTTAATTGCAAGTCCTTCCTTTTTTAATAAAAGCTGCCTGAATGCTTATAGTATCGGAGAAGAGGCACTGGGTTCATTTAGAATCATTAGAATGATACAGCACCACAGAGGCCACCCAGCCAATTGTCTCTGTCCTGGATCTTTAAAAGAACAGATCAAGTAATGGCTCCCTCCTCAGCTCTTTCCCCAAGTTTTTCCATAATTTATCCCCATTTTCCATCAGATTCCAATCCCACTTTCTTTTTAAAATTATTACTGAATCCACTTTCACCACACTTTCTGGCAAATAGTCATTTCATAGTACAGAACTTGAGTATTGCTGAAAAAAAGAGACACACTGCCTAAGCTTTTCGTCTTCCATTCATCAGGACAGATCTTAAGATTACCAACAGTAAAGAGAATACTGCATGAGAAATTAACAAGTGGACTCAGCTGGGTCACGGCATTGTCAGAGAGAATGTAGCAGGGAGCAGTTAACTGCTAAGTTACTGTTCAAATTCAAACCAGCAGGCTCACTCTGATTGGTCAACACATTGCCCTGGGAAACGAATCAGGGAATTGTAGTTCGAAAAAGGTGCAATGCATGAACATGCTCCGTCTGTCTGCAAAGAACTGGGTCTTGTATGTGAATATGTATGGCTTCTAGCATGCGAGCCAGACTGATAATCTTAAATTATATTCACACACAAGGCCCTGTCCTTTACACATCGAATTGAAAGTCCATCTATACATTAACCACATTACTCTCATCAACTCTTCCCATGACATCATCAAAGAACGCATTCAAGTTAATGAAACACAGTTTGCCTTTAACAAATCAATGCTGGCTTTCATTTATTGAGCCATACTTTTACAAGTGTCAGTTAACATTTTCCCTGAATTAGTGTCTTTAACAATTTCCCACCACTGATGACATGCCTACTGGCAATTTATCCCTCTCATCCTTTATGAACAGGGTGTTTATTAGAAATCCTCCAGTCCTCTGGCACCACTCATATATTCATGTGGATTGGAAGATTGTTGTCAGAACCTCTATAATTTCTAGCTTGCTTCTCTCAACATGGATAAGATTAGTTTTTTTTACTGTTTGAACTGCCAATCTTTTAAATGCCTCTTTTTAATTATTTTTTATTCAAATAATTCTCTACTCCCTCCTCCTTTACTGTGACATGAACAGAATTATATTCTTTAGTGAAGCTGCAAGGTATCCATTTAGTACCTCAGTCATGTCTTCTCCCTCCTCAAGAAGATCTCCTTTAGCATCCCTAATTTTCACTTGAAAACTCTTTTACTATTAATATGTTTATAAAATAACTGTGAGTTCCCTTTTATGTTATCAACTAATGTATTGTCTTAAAATCTCTTTACTGCTCATATCCCTTTTCAAAGCTTGTCTGTACGTTTGAATTCTGCACCTCTCTATTGAATTATGCACCTGACATTTACTATAAGTCTCCCATTTCTGTTTTATTTTATTCTCTACGTCTTTGGTCATCAAGCGAGATCTAGTTTTGAATGCACTTCCTTTCCACACCACCTCCCCACACCCCCGCCATGCGAATGTATCCAGTCGACAGCTTAGCTTGCTCCCTTTGTAGGCCTTCCATTGCTGATAGGAAGTTAATCTTTGATTCCAATCCACCATGGCCAGATAACTTTTCAATTTTCAATAGCAAAGTGGTTCCTTTATTTTTCCATAATTCTTTTTAAAAATAAATTTAGAGTACCCAATTATTTTAATTTTTTTCCAATTAAGGGGCAATTTAGCCCGGCCAATCCACCTGCCCTGCACATCTTTTGGGTTGTGGGGGTGAAACACACGCAGACACAGGGAGAATGTGCAAACTCCACACGGACAGTGACCCAGAGCTGGGATTCAAACCTGGGTCTTCAGCGCCGCAGTCCCAGTCCTAACCACTGCGCCACTGTGCTACCCCATTCTTCCATAATTCTAACCAAGCAGATTCTGGCAGTGGGCAGAATTTTTCCAATTAGGCGACCCTACACACCAGGTAGAAATGTGTGTCGCTGGCACACATGTATAACTGACAGGAGCTCCCCCTGAATTTTACTGTTGATCTCCAGTCAGGGGGCTAGCAGTTCAGCTAGTGTGATGGCCACTGCCGAGACAGATGAGGATAAAAACTCCTTAAACATATGAGGAGCTACATTGTGGAGATTAAATCTCTCCAGGGGTATGGTTGTATCCGTGCTGGCTGCCTTCCCTGTTCTTATTTCAGCAACCATCCTGCCAAGTCCCCTCCGGACCATACATGTTTCAATAAGATCACCTCTCAATCTCCTGAATTCCAATGGATACATGCCCAATCTGCCTAAACTCTCCTCGTAAGGTAACTCCCCATTCCAGGTACCAGTCAAGTGAACCTTCTCTGAACTGCTTCTCTTGCATTTATATCCTTTCTTAAATAAGAAGACCAAAGCTGTACAAAATACTCTAGGCATGGTCTTGTTCATATCTGAATTTCACATTCATGTTTGAGGGTGGGAGTAGAGGATCTAAGACCAATGTATTAAATTTAATTAAGGGTAACTATGAGGGCATAAAGACAGAGCCGACTAAAGTGAAATGGAGAAGTCAGTTAAGGAGGGGTCAGTAAGTAGGTAATGGCAGGTATTTAAGATATTTCAGAATACTCAGAAAATACACAATCCAATGGAAAAAACAACTCGAAGAGAAGGAAACACCATCTGTGGATAACTATGGAAATCATATCAAATTGAAAGAAAAAACATTTAGGCTCTTAACTTCTGTTGAATCTTCTGGTGTATGGAGATTGTATGCTGCACATGCACGTTGGGATTGTGCGGCAGTTGCGACGCACAGACATGTGTGCTGAAAGCACGCCAAGGTCAACTTTATTTTTTTTTTCGGTTCGAGTCAGCGAGCAGGGGCAGGAGACAACAGAGAGGATTTTTTTCAGTGGACTAACATTTTATAAGAGAATTTATAAATATATTTAAAATGCACATACAGTGAAAGATATATATATATATATATATTAACTTTGGTTTGTCATGAGGCTGTTAATTCCATTAAAAAGTACTGAAAGCATAAAGTGAGTTTGGAGACACAGAAAGTGAAAGAAAGATTCTTTTAAACTTCAGTTTGACATGAGGATGTCAATTCCGTTAAAAGAACTGTTTGCAGTGTATGTAATCTTCAGCAATCACTCGCTAACAAGTATGATTGCCCACCTAAGAAACTCCATGTTCCTGGTCATGGGCTCTGTGGGTCCTTGTGTGGCTGATGGGCCAGATCATAGAGTCGACCACAGGTGTTTCCGAAAGATGGGATCGGTCCTTGGACTCTCAATGGCTGGTATTTTTCTCATGCTTTTTTTCCAGACATCCTCTTGCCTTTGGGTGTCCTCGAGGAATTGTGTCCTTCACTCAGGGAGATTCTTCCAAGTAAATCTCTTCTGAGCAAGGGTCTCCCACACATTGACATTTATGCTGCATTTCTCGAGGTAAGCCTTCAGAGTGCCTTTGAAGCGCTTCCTTTGTCCTGCTTTTCTTTAGGAGCCTTCCTTGAGCTGGGCGGAGAAGATTTGCTTCCTTTGTCCTCCTCTTCTTTAGGAGCCTTCCTTGAGCTGGGCGGAGAAGATTTGCTTCGGCAGTCGGGACTCTGACATCCCAAGCACATGGCAGGCAAACTCCAGTGGAGTTTGTTTCGGATAACCATGACCTCAATGTTGGTGGTCTTGGCTCCTTCAAGGATGTGATGTTAATGAGTCTTCCCAGCTGCTGGGGAGCTAAGGTACATTTAGATTTTGCAATGTATTTTAAGCTGTGTTATTTAAGGGTCTCCCTGATGTAATGTTGGTCTCAGTGATGCAGCCGTAAGCCTCCGCTCATACAAAATGGCTAACAGCAAGAATCCCTTAAAGCATGATGGGAAAAAAGCCATCCTTACAAGCCTTTGAAATAAGATATTCAAAGAAGCTTGCAAAGGGTGCAAAACAAAACAGGAAACAGCTTAGCTGCACAGGTTGACACCTAGACCAGAGATATCATCAAGGCCTGTGTTGAACGAAACAGAATGGGACACCTAGACCACAAATATTATTAAACAGCAAAAAAGCCCCTATTGGAATGTCTCATGGTGGAATTAAATAAGAAATTGAACCACAAGGTCTAAGCATAAGCTGAGTATGGTAAAAATGGCTGCATGGTGAACCGATGCAATTAGAAAATGGGGTAATTTGGCCTTTTGCGGTCTCATAGAGGCGCGTGTCATAGAATTTACAGTGCAGAAGGAAGCCATTCGGCCCATCGAATCTGCACCAGCTCTTGGAAAGAGCACCCCACCCAAGATCAACACCTCCACCCCATCCCCAGAACTCAGTAACCCCACCCAACACCAAGGGCAATTTTGGACACTAAGGGCAATTTAGCATGGCCAATCCACCTAACCTGCACACCTTTGGACTGTGGGAGGAAACCGGAGCACCCGGAGGAAACCCACGCACACACGGGGAGGATGTGCAGACTCCGCACAGACAGTGACCCAAACCGGAATCGAACCTGGGACCCTGGAGCTGTGAAGCAATTGTGCTATCCACAATGCTACCGTGCTGCCCGTCTCGGAGCAGAACTATCGATAGAAAACAAGGACATGTGCATAAATATCCCGTGCTTAGAGTCTTCCATGTCATTACCGCAGAAGAGCCTCACTGAAAAAAAAACCATGACTTGGAAGCTCAGCGACCGAAAACTCCGCAGAAAAGAACTTGGTCGGTTTCTACACAGTAATAGCTATCTAAAACATCCAATCTGTGAGTTTTGGGGAAATTGTAATCAGCAGTGAAGCATCAAAATTGCTTGAACAGTGTATTTGCTTCAGTATATAATAAAATTGTATTGAATCATAACTTAAGGTGTAGAGCATTTGTTTGATACGTAAACTGTTTGACCTCTTGTAAGAGCACAGAGACCAAGAGGGTCTACAGTGATTACTTCAAATGCTTTAGCAAAGTTTGATGCCTCAGTTTTTAAAAATAAATTTAGTGTAGCCAATTATTTTTCTTTTCCAATTAAGGGCAATTTAGCGTGGCCAATCCACCTAACCAGCACATCTTTGGGCTGTGGGGGTGAAATCCGTGCAGAAATGGGGAGAATATGCAAACTCCACATGGATAGTGACCCAGGACCGAGATTCAAACCCGGGTCCGCAGCACCGCAGTCCCAGCGCAAACCACTGCACCACATGACACCCCTTTGATGCCTTAGTTGATGTGTGCAAACCTCCTGTAAACTAATGGAAACTATATATATATCTCTGACAAGTATTGCAAAGTCCAGTGCAGATCCAAATTTGGGAGGCAATTTAACAGCCTTGTCGCGCCCAACTTGCGATGCTCGAAACGTCTCGGCAGATGTAACAAATTCTTGCGAGACATCCCAATCTGGACCTCACTCTCACTGGGTTTGATCCAAATCTGCATTTTAAATGAGCCATTAGGCTAATTTAAATATGCGTTTGCAGAATTCTCCCTGTACCCGGGACCTAACGGCTGTGCCTGGGAGATTTTGCCGGGTGTCCTTTAGTGCTGATTTCCACAAGCGTGGACCAGTCGTAATGGCACTTGGGAGGGTTCCCCAGGCCTTTAAAGACCCGTGGTTGGTCAGAGGCAGGGCAGGGCACTCCCTCTAGCACTTGGGCATTTTGGCACTGCTAGCCTGGTGCCCTGGCAGTGCCACCTGAGCACCATGGCAGTGCCACACTGGTGCTCGGGGTGCCAGGGTGGTGCTGCCAGACTGGCAGGGACATGGCTGGGGTGCAGTTTGACACAGCAAAGGATTTGGTCTTTTCCAAGTGGATTATAACTGGATAACATATTTGAAGTAATAAAGCCAAAACAATATTAATGATAAATACCAATCAAAATGTTTCAAAACACATTTTACATTAAGTTGGTGGCCATCTTGTTATGGGTCAGGGTTTAGAGAACCCCAAAGTGTATCATGGAGTTCACCTGACCCACAATTTTTAATAGACTGTCGTATGGGGAGCACACGGCCCACTCTAGAGGTGTGGTACAGCAGAAATTGGACAAGTATTTTTTAAAGCAAAACAATGTTTATTCTATGAATGCAAGTTAACCTTTTCAAAACAAACAGTGAACATCTAAGCAACCATTAATTCAAATACAACCCCAAAGACTACAACACTAAGTAACCCTGTAAGCTGTCCTTTTGACATCCAAAAGACTTAACAAACCTTCAAACAGGAGCACATTAGGTTTACATTCAACACTGAGACATTTTACAATTCTGGGTTCAACAAGTGATCCATAGATAGTCTTTGGATGGCAGAGATCAACCGTACAGCTCTTTGTTTAAACTTCAAATGCAGCTCACGGAAAAACACAGACACCCAAGCTTTTCTCAAACTGAAACTAAAAAGCAGAAGTAGAGCTCAGCTCCACCCACACTCTGACATCACTCCAGTAACATGAGCAGCTCCATTTCCTAAAGGTACATTTCTTAAACACCCATTTCGTAAAGGTACTTTCACATGACAATCTGTACAGAAAAATGAAAGAAGGAGCTTGCATAAGGAAACGAAGTGGTATGCCAGCCCCACTCCAGTCAGTGAATGCTCCTGGGCCTGCTTTGCCTGCAGAAAGATTGGAAATTTCACAGAGTCAGATGAAAGCTTGTGCTCCAGGAGACTTTTCCCTTATAACACTTATGACCAGATCAGAACCATCTCCCAGGTAACAGCATCTTATAACACCTCAGAATGTTAGCAAGGAGTCAGGCTTATTTACACTGGATGGACTCATTCATAGCACAACCATTGTCATTGTATTTCTGGCACCCTCAGAAAGTTAGCAAACAGACATCATTGTGTGTTATCAAGATTGCATTTGATTCATCAAAAACTGAATAGGCAGAACAACTATTATTCCCCTTCTGAACTTTTACAGTCAGAATCTAAGATCTTGGACGTCATTCTCCGACCCCCCGCCGGGTCGGAGAATGGCCGTTGGCCGCCGTGAATCCCGCCCCCGCCCCCGCCGAAGTCTCCGGTACCGGAGATTGGGCGGGGGCGGGAATCGGGCCACGCTGGTTGGCGGGACCCCCGGCTGGATTCTCCGGCCCGGATGGGCCGAAGTCCCGCCCAGAAATTGCCTGTCCCGCCGACGTAAATCAAACCTGGTATTTACCGGCGGGACAAGGCGGCGTGGGCGGGCTCCGGGGTCCTGGGGGGGGGGCACGGAGCAATCTGACCCCGGGAGGTGCCCCCACGGTGGCCTGGCCCGCGATCGGGGCCCACCGATCCGCGGGCGGGCCAGTGCCGTGGGGGCACTCTTTCCCTTCCGCCTCCGGCAAGGCGTCCACCATGGCGGAGGCGGAAGAGACGCTCCCCACTGCGCATGCGCGGGAAACTGACAGCGGCTGCTGACGCTCCCGCGCATGCGCCGCATTTCCGCGCCAGCTGGCGGGGCAACAAACGCCATTTCCGCCAGCTGGCGGGGCGGAAATCCCTCCGGCGTCGGCCTAGCCCCTCAATGTTGGGGCTAGGCCGCCAAAGATGCGGAGCATTCCGCACCTTTGGGCCGGCGCGATGCCCGTCTGATTGGCGCCGTCTTTGGCGCCAGTCGGCGGACATCCCGCCGTTGGGGGAGAATTTCGACCCTTAAGTTTTAACAATGACTTTATAGAATAAGATGCAGACATAACCTGTATCCAACTCATCATCCGTGAAGTTTTGACCTCTCTTCTTCATTTTGAGTTGCCATATTCTAAATTAAAGCATGCAAATGCTTTTAACCATTCAATACCTAAAGTTAGATAATAATATATTGCCGATTTATATAGTAGTTTCAGAGATTTATAACAAATAACAAAACCTATGTACACTTATTATTATAACCCGACTGGAGGCCATGGGGTCTGCAACATCAGGGACCTTATCACCTGAGTATGATCTCCCTAGATGAGGGGGTGGAGCTGCATCCTAAAGCCACAGGCCTCATGGGACATAAATACCCTGGCTGGGCGCAGGTGACCCTTTGGGGATTAGGAGTTGTATTACAGAAGGTAAAATAAGCTTTTTCTTACAGTCATCGCTTCCGAGTGGTCTCTCACCTGGAACTTTACACTGGCGACGAGGATGAGATGACTGGGCTGACCATGGTCCCACCTCCACATGAATTTTGTGGACCCTTTCAAGGTGCTATGTACCTACTTATCGTGGACGCTCATTCGAAGTGGATGGTAACCACTGCATGACCACATCGCAACCATTACTGAGCGGCTCCAACAACCCTTCAGTGTCAGTGTCGGATTCGCCAGCTTTCTGAAGCAAAACGGGATCCACCATGTACAGACTGCACCTTATCACCCACCATCCAACGGATTGGCCAAATGGGCAGTGCAGACATTTAAGCTCATCATGTGAAAACAGAACTCTGATTTCCCGGAGACCCATCTGACCTGCTTCCTTTTCTATTACCGGACAATTCACCGGAGTGGGGCCCTCGGAATTGTTAATGATCGTCAGCTGCACATGTGGTTGAGCCTCATCCTGTCAGACAGAGGGAAAAAGGTCCGCAACCGGCAGGAACACACTGAAGCACGACGATCCAGATCCATCAGGAAATGTTTAGTGGGCGATGTAGTCTACATCTGAAATGTTACCAGCGTGGCATTGTGGATGTCAGGGACAGTAGTAAAGCAATTGGGGCCTATCTCATAACTGTATGAGTACAAGGAAAAGAATCGAACAGGCACGTGGTCCACCTCCGCAGCCGAGGACAGACCAGAGCTCCCATGTCTGTTGGTGTCCCTTCCCTTCCTCCCGAGCCCCTCCTGAACCCCTCGACTAGGAGATGCGGGAGGCCAACTCATCCGACCCAGAGTTGGACATGGAGACTTTGCCAACTGCAGTCGAAATGGATGCAATAGCGACCGCTGAGCCAAGCACAGTGGGACCACACAGGTGTTTGGCCCGCAAACATTGCTCACTGTTCGTTACACCCCTCTGGGCCTAGAACAGCAGGCTTTCGAGAGACAGCCCTGAGCAAAGCAAGCAAAGATTCTCCCCACCTCCTGCCATCGAGATGGAAGGTGTGTCATTCATCGGAGGCGGGGGGGGGGGGGGGGGGGGTGTAATAGTGTTATAACCCGACTGGAGGCCATAGCGTCTGCAACATCAGGGTCCCTGTGGCATCACCTGAATATGATCTCCCTAAATGAGGGGGCGGAGCTACACCCTTAAGCCAAGACCTTCATGGGACATAAAGACCCCAGCCCAAGTGTGGGATGGGCACGGGAGACACTTCAGGGAGTGGGAGTTGTATTATAGTAGATAAAATAAACTTGAGCTTTCTCTTACAGTAATTGCTCCCGAGTGGTTGCTCACCTGGAACTTTACACTTATAAATATTAAACAATAATCATCTTCAATCATAACAAAATAACATTTAAAATTGCACTACTTTAAATGAGCCAATAACAATAGCATTAATTGTTTAAAAGAAATAATTTTTTAAAAATTGAAAATGTTTTAACATAACAGAATCCTTAGGCTGTCACTGTCTTCACTTTAAAACTACTCTTTCACAGCATGCCTTCAATGGGTGTTCCTTGCCTAGCCCTATCATTAGGGAGTGTGGCTAGACTCCTCCTGTGCAACGCTGAGGCTTGCGGAGACTGTCCCTCGGCAGGCTGAAGGTTGCTGATCTTATCAGGAGTTCCATCAGGATTTTTCAACAGAGGTGAGTACGTAACAAATCTTTCTATTTTTGCTGGCCCATGACTTTCCACCACAAGGTTGAAGTTACGGGTCATAATCCTGCTAAGATGAGTGACCGGTCTGAAAACTGGAGCTGTACAAAATTTTGGTGAGGCTACAGTTGGAGTACTGTGTGCAGTTCTGGTTGCCTCACAATAGAAAGGATGTGATTGCACTGGAGAGGGTGCAGAGGAGATTCCTCAGGATGTGGGACCTTTGCTGTTCGTAGTATATATAAATGATTTGGAGGAAAATGTAACTGGTCTGATTAGTAAGTTTGCGGACGACACAAAGATTGGTGGAATTGTGGATAACGATGAGGACTGTCAGAGGATACAGCAGGATTTAGATCGTTTGGAGACTTGGGCGGAGAGATGGCAGATGGAGTTTAATCCGGACAAATGTGAGGTAATGCATTTTGGAAGGTCTAATACAGATAGGGAATATACAGTGAATGGTAGAACCCTCAAGAGTATTGAAAGTCAAAGAGATCTAGGTATACTGGTGCACAGGTCACTGAAAGGGGCAACACAGGTGGAGAAGGTAGTCAAGAAGGCATATGGCATGCGTGCCTTCATTGTTTGGGGCATTGAGTATAAAAATTGGCAAGTAATGTTGCAGCTGTATAGAACCTTAGTTAGGCCACACTTGGAGAAAAGTGTTCAATTCTGGTTGCCACACTACCAGAAGGATGTGGAGGCTTTAGAGAGGGTGCAGAAGAGATTTACCAGGATGTTGCCTGGTATGGAGGGCATTAGCTATGAGGAGTGGTTGAATAAACTCGGTTTGTTCTCATTGGAACGACGGAGGTTGAGGGGCGACCTGATAGAGGTCTACAAAATTATGAGTGGCATAGACAGAGTGGATAGTCAGAGACTTTTTCCCTGGGTAGAGGGGTCAATTACTTGGGGGCATAGATTTAAGGTGCGAGGACATTAGCTATGAGGAGAGGTTGAATAAACTCGGTTTGTTCTCACTGGAACGACGGAGGTTGAGGGGCGACCTGATAGAGGTCTACAAAATTACAAAATTATGAGTGGCATAGAGAGAGTTGTAAGTCAGAGACTTTTTCACAGGATAGAGGGGTCAATTACTAGGGGGCATAGGTTTAAGGTGCGAGGGGCAAGGTTTAGAGGAGATGTACGAGGCAAGTTTTTTTACACAAGAGGGTAGTGGGTGCCTGGAACTTGCTGCCGGAGGAAACAGGGACGATAGTGATGTTTAAGGGGCATCTTGACAAATACATGAATAGGATGGGAATAGAGGGATACGGACCCCGGAAGTGTAGAAGATTTTAGTTTAGACGGGCAGCATAGTCGGCGCAGGCTTGGAGGGCCGAACGAAGGGCCTGTTCCTGTGCTGTACTTTTCTTTGTTCTTTGTTCTTTATTGCCTGCGATGGAGCATTTGAGCTATGAAGAGAAGGTGGATATGCTGGGGTTGTTGTTTATTTTTAAGAGCAGAAAAGGCTGAGGGGGGAGCTGATTGAGGTGTATAAGATTAGGAGGGATATGGTCAAGGTGGATAGGAATCAGCTGTTTCTCTTAGTTGAAACAAGGAGGCAATTTTAAGATGAGGGGCAGGGAGTTTAGAGGGAATTTGAGGAGGATTTTTCACCCACGTCATCTTGGCAGTTTGGATTGCACTGCCTGGGAAGGAAATAGAGGCGTAAAACCTCACAACCTTCAAAAGTATATGGATGAGCATTTGAAATGTGATCACGTTCAAGGCTACAGGCCAAGTGTTGGACAGTGGGATTAGCATTGATTAGTGCAGTTTTGTCGGTGCAGGCTCAATGGGCAAAAAGGCCTCTTCTGTACTGGTTGAGTTTATGACCTGACCTGACATCTTGTGAAAAAAATAAATTTAGAGTACCCAATTCTTTTTTTCCCCTTTTTCCCCCCTATATTAGCCTGCACAACTTTGGGCTGTGGGGGTAAGACCCACACAGACACGGGGAGAATGTGCAAACTCCACAGGGTCAGGGGCTCGGGACTGGGATCGAACCCGGGTCCACAGCGCTGTGACACAACAGTGCTAACCACTTCACCACTGTCCCACCTTTGACCTGCCATCTTTATTATGTGTTAATTAATTTATTATTTTTCATAATTAATTTGTACTTACTACTCAGGATAAGCTTGCTACTATTTATAAACCTCACTCATACTAATAAAACTTTATAATTACAAATAAATTACCAATTTGAAAGACAAACAAAAAAAAAGACAATGGATACTCACCAGCCAATCACCTACTTGCTCCCCTATATTACGACACTTTGGGACGGTTTCTCTCAGCCCGGGGTCGGGCTGGAGAATCCCCACGACCAGTGCGAATCGCGCCACGCCGCCCAAACGCTGGCACGCGATTGTCCGCAGAGCGGAGAATCGATGCCAATGGCGCCGGCGTGGTTGGCGCAGCGTCGGTCGGGGTCCGCTCTACACGGCAGGCCTGCTGATTCTCGGCCCGGGATGGGCCAAGCGGGCATCGTGAAAAAGACAAGTCCCGCTGGCGCCGCCCACACCTGCACTCAGCCGCCGGGACCTCGGCGTGGAAGGGTCGGGGGATGGACTGTGGGGGCGAAAGGGGGAGTCCACCCCAGGGGGGGGTCTCCGATGTGGCCTGGCCCGCGATCGGGGCCCACCCATCTGCAGGCCGGCCTCTCTGGCTGGGGGGCCTCGTTTCGTCTGCGCCGGGGTGTAGCCGTGCGCCATGTTGCGTCGGGGCTGGCGCGTTGACGGATTCGACTGCGCATGCGTGCATTGGCGCCGGCACCACTGCGCATGCGTGGATCCCGCGGCGGCCGGTTCGCGCCGGGATCTGCAGCTGGAGCGGCGTGAACAGCTCCAGTGCCGTGCTGGCCCCTTTTGCGGGCCAGAATGAAATGAAAAATGAAAATCGCTTATTGTCACAAGTAGGCTTCAATGAAGTTACTGTGAAAAGCCCCTAGTCGCCACATTCCGGCGCCTGTTCGGGGAGGCTGTTACGGGAATTGAACCATGTTGCTGGCCTGCCTTGGTCTGCTTTCATAGCCAGCGATTTAGCCCTGTCGTCGGGTTGGCCCGTTCACGGCTGTCGTAAAACGCAATGGCGCTTACGGCGACGTGGACACTCTGCCGCAGGATTAGAGAATCCCGCCCCTTGATTTTTACTTCAGAATGCGGTAACTGGTAACTAGCTACAGGTTTGCCGCATGTTCACCAAATGAATTCCTGTTTTGTCTCACTCCATGCTTTTAGCTCTCCCTGTTCTCGGAATGAACTCCCGCTCTCTGACTCTTTCCACGCTTTTAACCCCTACTGTTCACACTGACTTTTGGAATGAACACCAATGATCTTTGGGCATGATCTACCTGAATGGGAATAGAGTCCCATAATGAGTGCGAATAGCTGGGTGTTTCCCAGCGCTTAGAGCGCCGAGAAACCCCACAATGTCAAACAGGTCTCTGTTCCCAATTGGGTAGATTTAGGGCCTCAGCAGGGAATTCCCCGGCGAGGCCGCTTTTAGTCCTGTTTTCTGCACTGAGGAGCTCTGCTCGCCGGAACTCCACAGGGCAGGAGGAGATAGGGATGCCATTTTAAAATTGCAACGTCTTGCGCGATTGCATTAGATCTTGCAAGGCGTGGCAATACGGGCAGATCCCAGAAGAGGGATCACCCGGCATCTACCCGCTGCGTGGCGCCACGCGGCCGTAACATGGCCAGTAGATCGCACCCTCTGTCTACTCTGCCGTTTTAACCACCGCTGTTCTCACTGACTCACGGATTGAACTCTGGCTCTCTGGGCTGGATTCTCCCGCCCCGCCCACCGCAAAAACGCCATGGGTGAGCCGCGTACAATGGAGAACTCCATTGACCTCCGGCAGGATTCTCTGGTTGCTGGGCAAACGCGGCTGTATAATCCCACCCTGTGTGTTTGAGAGAGTGTGTGTGTGTGTGAGAGAGAGTGTGTGTGTGTGTGTGAGAGAGTGGTTTTAGTCCCCGCTGCTCTCACCAACACTTGGAGTGAACTAGGAATTAGAAATACCCTCAGGCACAGTCCACTTTTCAGTTTACTGTGTCATCATCTCTACTGATATTCATCATTGTACATTTTCTGAAAATTCTTTTCCATGTATATGAAAGAATGATGAACAGATTTTTCAAGACATTTAATCACAAATCAGATAGATGTCAGGATTTTACATATATATATTATATATATATAAATAAAATATGGCGTGTGCTTATGCGGCAAAGACCCTTTTTTGAACCAGCACAATTAACCAATATCAGTAAAAACAAATGCTTTATTATGCTTGAATTGATTTTACTTGGCCATACAAATTCCTGATCAATTACTTTTAAACCGTACAGATGTGAAAAAGATAATTATGAAATACTGCTCATAAATAATTGAATCTGAGGATAAACTACACAGTTATCAATTACAAGTGGACTGCGCCGATCGCTGACTCAAAATCAATGCAGTCAACAATAATGAAAGCATCTCAGGAAATGGTGTCTGCCACGTTCCCTTTGTAGTCATGATGATGTTGGAGTAGGAATTTATTTCAGAATATGTCATAAACTAGCATCTTCCATTAAGTAGCACAGACATGGAAAGTCAACACTTTCTACCCTTATGATGTAACTGATACAACTGCTAATGGGAATCTAGTTAGCTTTCCAGTTAGAAAAGATTGTGCTTGCTACCTCATTTACCCTCACTTTGAATTTATTGGCACGTTATTCTAAAATGCTGATTATTTACAATTGAATCTTGTTTACTTTGTAAACCAAATATTTTACCTAATCTCAATGATTTCTGTTTGTGCAGAAAAATTTTCTTGACAATTTTCGTCATACATTTCAGAGGCATTTATTTACAACTTACTTTAAGTGGACCATGTCTTAAATGACTGGCAAATCTAACAACAAACATATTCAATATACCGCAGACACTTTTAAATATGTTTTCAAATTTAATTGGCCTTCTAACATTCTGCGAGGATGTTGGAAGCAGATTCAATTATAACTATGGACAGAGAATTAGATAAATCCACGAAGAGAGAAAAGTTACAGGACTATGGGGACAGAGCTAGAGGATTGGGATGGAATAACTCGAATAATTCAAAGAACAAACGACGGCATGATGGGCTCCTCCTGAGCTATATTATTTTACGATTCTATCGGCGGAATTTCAACCAGCCAACCGGCTGGATCTTCCGGTCCCACTGAAGGCAAACTCCCGCGGTGTGTTCCTCAGAGGCTTGGCCGGCGAACAATACAAATGACCATTGACTGCGGCGAGACTGGAAAATTCTGCCGGCAGCCAATGGCAGGCTGGCTCCGCCACGGGAAAACCCACCGTGGAGAGGTTAGAAAATCCCAGCCTTGTATCTGGAATTAAGAATTCTCGGACAGGATTGTCCATTTGGGAGACTATGGGCTGGATTCCCCGAAGCCGAAATCGAGGACGGCGCCGGGGCGGAGAATCCAGTTTGACGCCGAAATTGGGCCCAGCACCGGTTCGGCGATTTCATCGAAAAGCGGCATCACCGGTGAGTACGCTGCGCTGCCGGAGGCCATTGCCAGAGGCCCGCTCCGACATTCTCCGCCCCCAACAGCACGTGTTTCCTGACGGCGTGGAACTAACTCGCTATTGCCGGTCGGGACACTCGTGTGGTGTCTGCAGACTCAGTGCGCGTCCGCCCTGATCGGGGGCGGGCCGAATGGAGGCCCGGGGGGGGGGGGGGGGGTCATAGTCGGCCGGGGAATGCTTGTGTGGGGGTTGAGGGTCGGGCGCCCAACTGATCGGGGCGTCTCTTTCTTGGGTCTGGATCCGCGGTCCAAGTCCACCATGGAGCAAGGCGTGGCCACTGGAGGTCGCTGCCCTGTGCATGTGCGGTCACCGACCCCCAAGTGTGGGGGCCCGTACCTGCAGCAAAAGCTGGAAGAGAGCTGGAAGAGAGGAGAGCGATTTGAACTTGGGGCTCAATTCTTATAGTTCCCAGGGGCTTCCCGCCTTTCGGGGCGGACCCTGTACCTGGTCCCAAGTGATTGGACTTTGTCCCAATCACGGTTCGATTTTCTCCAATGCTGGAGCAGTTCCCTGATCGATGGGCGGTCTTGAGTTGGTCGTTCACCTCCTTTTGTGTTGGCTTCTGCTGGCGCCGAAGAGTCTGGTTTTGCTTTGTGTGTCTAAATGTTGCTTATTGTTCCCGGGGATTGCTCATTAGTATGCAGATGGCTGTTTTTTTGTTATGCTGATGATTGCTGGTATCGATCTTGTCAGGCCTTTCCAGAGGTAAATACACAGCCAACCTGCAGCTGCTCGTTTTTGTCCTGTTGGCTGACTTTCCCATCAGCTTTTGCCGTTCGCCATATTAAATCGGGAGTTGGCCATTTTAAGTGGCTACATTCCCTCCTTGTGTTCCTAACGCGAAGCGTGAAGGATCACATAACTATGTTGCTTTCCATTCCCTGACCTGGGGGGGGGGGGGCACTTCCTTCATGGCCTCTGCACTGACCATCGCTATGCAAAAAATTTTTTAACTGACAATTCTAAGGGCGCTATGTCAAACAGGGACATGCATTACAAAACAATAAACTGGGAACCTCTAACTATTCTTAATACACTACACTCACTTAAACATTTCATTATCCTAACTTCCTCAACCATACAAATAAAATCAGAGCAGTTGATACACATTTTTCCTGGCTTGGCAGTCAAGCTCAGGATCGTACAATTTGCTCATGAACAGTTCTTTACATTTCTTTATTTACAATAAAACCGCAAATGAATGCTCTTTATTATAGGTCGCGGGGGTCAGGGGTCTGGTCGTATCCGAAAATAGGGGATCTGATCCTATATACCGGGGTTCGAGCGCGGTAGGCTCTCCTCCATTTCCTTAGACGCATAGTCTGCACGATGCAGCAGAGTATCGCCAATACCAGTAAGGTTTCTATTACATAGGACAGAGAGTACCAGGTTATAAACCTGGCACACCAAGATGGTGCGGTGTCGCTGGTGACTGGGCTCTGGGTACTGTGGGGAAGTGAAACATTAACGGCTGGGGGGCTTGAAGTCATGGGGTTCGCGTTCACTCGCAACCAAATGTCCATAAAGATGATGATCCAGGTGGAGGAAGTCCTCATGGCTCTTCTCTTTTCTTTTCTTTTCCTCTCTTCTCCGGTCCTGGAGCTTCTGGAGTTCTGTGGAAACAAGCATAGTGTCTGTAACTATCTTGGTTTAACATCTCGTATGATAGTCTGTCTGTCCTTTTGTGCCAATTATTCCCTTTATAATTGGTCACTGTGTGTGACTCCCTCATTTTCTTTTCAGAAACCGAATTTTAGGACAAGACACACTTCCCAATAATGAACCAGTGCGAGCCGTCTCGCAGACTGCGCAATTTACCATCCAAATGTTTCAGGATGTAAATAGCATGTGGTTGGCAACCTAAGGGTTACCTGAAACAAAACAAAACTTTTTGAACTGAAAGTGCCAAAATGAGGTGCGTATGGGCCGCGACGGGTATGAGTTGGATCGAGTCCCCGGGTAGGACAGCTACCAATGCCGTGTCTCCCCTACCCGAGCGTAGTTGACCAGAGGGGGGTTCCCAGGCAGGGCGGGTCCCAAGTCATTTCTCCACTGCCTGAGCAATTGACAAGAACGGGCAAGAAATGTAGTCATCGTGGTGGGGCTGCCGTAGTGGTTCTACCTTCGAACCAGAAGGGCAGTTACGAACGGGCATCTGGTACCTTAACCAGTCTCTGCAGACAAGCTAGTTCCGCTGAACTAGTGTCTGGCAACAGTGAGTCTCTGTAGGCAAGTCCTCAGAAGTTTCTGCTGAAAAGGCGTGGGGCCGTGAAAATTATTTCCTGTCTGACAAACAACATTTAACAAACTTACAAACAACATAAACCATTCTGCAGGTTCCATCAGATAGGACACCACTTCTCCCAAGCGGTTCCTTTTAAAACATCATCTAGATAGGGTCGCAAAAGGGTTCTCGGTTTGGGAGTCAGACCCAAGGTCGTCATCTTCTCCCGGGTGCCAAACTCTTGCGTGTATCAGGGCTGAAAGGGCTGCATGGTGTGAGGTGGGGTCGCTCTCGTTGTTGCGGACGAGTCAGAATGAGTTATCTCGGTGCCAATAATTGGTGTCTAGTTGTGTGGGGACAAAATCGGGGTCGTCAGTGTAGTTCGGTGGTCGGTGGTGGGGTTTATTTAGGAAAGTGATCATGAAGGGATCACTCGGATCGTAGTCGGAATCTCTGGGTGTGGGTCCTGTTGCATGGGGATAGTAGGGAGGCGTGCTGTGGCTATCGTCCGAGTCACAGTCGCTGTCTCTGCTGCTGCAGTCTGTGGGCGTTCCGGGGCGGAGTGTATATTTCGGGGGTGGAGTCGAGGTTGAGTCCGTTGCTGGGCTGGACGTGTTGGGGGATGGTAGGGTTACGTTGGCTGTGGGCGGGGCATGGTGAGCTGCGTCAAGCATGATGTGGTGTGCGTGATTAGACTGTGTTCCATATGCCTTCAGCTGGTTTATATGGAACCACGCAGTCTTACCGTTGGGGTACTTTATTTTATCTACGGGAGGGCTTACTTTATCCGCAATGGAGTACGGACCCGAGTATTTTGGTGACAGGAATGTGCTGGGGTTATATACAGAGAGCATAACTTACTGTCCTATACTGTACTCAGTCGCATGCACTGTCTTGTCGAAATGAGCCTTGCTCTGTTTCGTTCTGGTGCCCAATTTTACTGCGGCTGCTAGCTGAGCCGTTTTAACATTTTCCACTAATTGCTCTACTCGTGTGTGAGGGCCGTCACTTCGGGGCTGGTCAAGTCTAAACCTAACAAATATTCTGTGCCTTTCATGGGGCATCCGGTCATGAGAGTGTGTGGGGTGTAACCTGTGGAAGTAGAAATTGTGTTACGCAAAAACATCAGAGCAAAAAGGAGGACTGGGTCCCAAGTGGTGTTGTTCTGCTGGACCATTTTTCTGAGGGTGGATTTTAGGGTCCGATTCATGCGCTCCACGATACCACTCGACTGTGGGTGGTATGCTATGTGGAATTTTTGGGTGATGCCAAATATCGTGAGGACGTTCTGCATGACACGTGCCGTAAAATGGGAACCTCGGTCTGATTCAATGCTGCGGGGGAGTCTCCATCTTGTAAAGATGTGGTGGGTAAAAATCGTGGATGTGGTTTTTGCAGTGTTTGTGTGGGCTTGGAATGCTTCCACCCATTTCGTAAATGTGTCAATTACCACAAGTACATATTTATAGCCATTCCTGCAAGGGGGCAATGGTCCTATAAAATCGATCTGGAGGTTAGTCCAGGGGCCATTAACAGGTCGGGTGTGGCTGAGTTGAGCCTTTTTGGCATATCTGTCCGGATTATTCTGGGCGCAGATAAGACAATTCTCTATGTAATTGTTTACATCTTCCTTTAAATTCGGCCACCAACAAAGCTGCTTGAGATGGGCTGTAGTGGGATCGATTCCCTGATGTCCATGACCGCCATGGAACAAACAAATCAGTTGATTCCTGTCCTGTTCAGGAACCACATAAAGGGTATCTTTTAACACCACACCGTCATGTGTGGTCAGTGCATTTTTGAACCTCTCATAGGGAGCTGGATATTTTCCTTTTACAATCTCCCTGAGATTGCTGTCCTGCTTCTGGGCCTCCACTAGATCCTCGATCTTTGTCTGTGAGACCTGAACTGCACTCACTGGTGCGCTTTCGGGGGGTGTCCAAAGGTATCCATGCCTGGAACCTGCTTTAACCAGTGCGTTGGCTTTCACATTTCCAGGAGGGGAGGAACGATGGTGACTGCGGACTTTGATTATCCCAAAAGTCCTGTTCTGGGCTCTCTTGTAAAATATGATGGAGCAATGGGGCTGAGGGGAGGGGTTTTCCGTCTGCGTAAACAAGTCCTCTTGCTTTCCACAGGGGCAGAAATTCCGTGAGGCTGTTGCAGACATAGAGGCTGTCCGAATATATGTCTGCTGGGCTGGGGAAGGAATCTGGGTGTTCCACTATATATGTGATGGCCGCGAGCTCTGCTGCCTGCGCGCCTAAGTGGCCTGGAAGTTTTAACGATATTTCCTCAAGGACGCGTCCCTGCGCGTCCTCAACATAGATACCGCAACCTGTTATGCGCTTCCCATCCAAGACTGTGGAAGATCCATCCACATAGATCTTTATGGGCTCACACGTGTCCGTGTGCTGGGGGCTCTGGGTTGAACTACCTATCTTTCTGGGGATGTCTTAGCGATAAAGGAGCGTGTGTTGTGGTGTGGAGAGATAATTTTGCATTCATGGGGTTCCGGTGTACTGTAAGCTGTCGGCTAAATAGGTCTTTGTCCGTTTAACAGTGATGTCCCGTCCCTGCAAGAGAAGGGTCCATCTCGCTGCTCTAATCTGGTTTACTGTACCATCCTTGAGTCATCTGTTCAGTAAAAGTTGGGTGGGGGTGTGTTCGGTGAGAATTGTAATGGGGTTCAGTCCGGTAATATATGAAAAATACTGCACCGCCCAAAATACTGCGAGCAGGTCCCTCTCACAGGCTGAAAATCCCTGCTCCACAGCATCTAAAATTCTGGAGGCGTAAGCTACGGGCCTTAACTGGTCGTGCCGTTCCTGGAGGAGCACGGCCGAAAGGGTGCGGTCTGTGGTCGCTACCTCTATGGCGTAAGGGGAAAGCGGATCTGGAACTTGTAGTGCGGGGGCTGCTATGAGTGCCTGTTTTAAAGAGTCCACAGCATCCGTATGCTGCGGAAGCCTTTCCCAGGGGGCTCCTTTCTTTAGGAGGTCTGAGAGGGGCGCTGCCTTGCTGGCGAAACCGTCAATGTGCTTTCGGCAGTAGCCAACCAGTCCTAAAAACGACCGGAGGGCAGAAACGTTCTGGGGAAGGGGCAATTTAGCAATCGAGTCAATCCTTTTATGCTCGATCTCGCGTTTACCACGTGTGATAATTGTTCCCAAATATATCACTTTTTCTTCCAAAATCTGGGCCTTTTTGGGGTTGACTTTACAATCGATTGAGTGTAAGAGTTCCAGGAGTTTGGACAGAAGCTCAATGTGCTCTTCCTTGGTGTCTGTCTGCAGTTGTAGGTCGTCTACATACTGTACCAGACATTCGGGGCGAGAAAATTTGGCTAAAGCATTTGCCAGCTGTCGGTGGAAAATGGAGGGGGAGTTGTGGAAGCCTTGTGGCAGGCATGTCCACGTGGACTGCTGTGCTCTGAAAGTGAAGGCAAATTTATACTGGCACGCCTTTGCCAATGGAATGGACCAGAATCCATTACTGACGTCCAAAACCGTAAAGAATCGGGAATTGAGTCCCTGCTTGAGCATGGTCTCGGGACTTGTTGCTACTGTGGGGGCTGCTGCGGGGGTGATTTTGTTGAGTTCCCGGTAATCGATGGTCAGTCGCCATGATCCATCGGGCTTTCTGACTGGCCAAATCGGGGCATTATTAGTGGTGGCTAATGATATAAGTATGCCCTGCTCTAATAAGCTTTCTATTACCTTGGAGATTTCTCCCTCTGCCTCTTGGGGAAATCCATACTGTTTTGGGGGTCTAGGGTCAGGTCCTGTTATTTGTACAGAGCCAGTCATCCGTCCATGGTCGTGCTTGTGGGTCGCGAATGCTGCCCTGTTCTTTTGCAGAACTACCCTAACCTGCTTGTCCGTACTAAGCGTGGTCGGGTTGAACCAAAATTCGCCTCCTGCGCTAATTTTGTTCATGTACTCTCCTATGTTGAGCGTTGCGGGGGCTCTTGCGGATTTTGCATCTTCCAGATACACTGGTTGACTGGATCGAATGAAAGATTATGGGAATTCATGGAATCGATTCCCAGAATGTGTTCTGCTGTGTTGGGCAGCTCAACTAAAACTACGGGGTGCTTGGTGGTGATGGTACCGATTTGAATGGGTACAGGGGCTGTGCTGTGTCCATGCTGTGAGTGGCCTGCAAAGCCGCTGAGGGTGATAGTGGCTGTAGTGGGCCGCGTGTCCTTTTGGAACAGGGTGGAGGAATTTATTGTGGTGCGGGACCCTCCTGTGTGCCATAGATATTCGATGGGCTGTCCCCGAATTTTTGCTGCAACTACCGGTCGTCTGGACCTATCCCAAAGGGTGTCGCAGACCCAACTGGGGGAGCCCGTACACCGTCAGTCCGCTCCGGTCAAGTCCGTCTGATCTAACGCTATGAATGGGCTCTGTCTTTTTCTTACTCAGAGTGCCCGTCTGCTGGGTTCTCTGTGGCTTTTTAGGGGCATTGCACTCTTTTGCGAAGTGTCCCAACTGTCCTCAGTTGTAACACTCCTGTGACTTGGGTGGGGGCTGTTCTTTCCCTCATTCACCCATGCGGGGTTGTGGTGTGTTTTTACTGCCTGCATATCTGCGCCGGCCTGCTTTTCCTCGGTATTCTTAGCTGCGGGTTTACTCTGAACAGATTGCTCCCAAGCGCGGGACAATCTTTTCACTACCCACTTCTCGTTATGGGCCTCCTCTGAGGGATCATAACACGTGCAGGCTTTCTGTCCTGTTTCTGTGGCATGGGAGATAAGGGTGCGGGTCCGTTTGGCCATGTTGTCTGGGGACAAATGGGCACGGTCTAAGTCTCCAAAGACTGCTGCAAAGTGGATCCACAGGCGTCCAGCAAACGCTGTGGGGTGCTCGGATTTCTTTTGCCTGCATTTGTTGAGGCCATCTACGGGGTCACCCCGGTTATACCCGATCGCATCCAGGATCGCAGTATGCATTTCTGAAAGGGTTGCTCCTCCTACATTCTGTGGGTCGGGAAGGGCTGCTGCAACTGAAGGGTCTAAGCTTAAAACTGTGAGCTTTACATGCTCTCGCTCATCCAGGCCGTACATGGTCGCCTGATGCTTAACTGTGGCAAAGAAATGGTGGGGGTCTGAGGTGGGGAGGAATGGTGTGATCTTATCGCACGCATCCCATAATTGGGTCACTGTTAAGGGGGTGGAGTATAGAAATTCCTCATCATCTGATGTGGCTGTGCGTTGGGTGGTTACTGGGTTCATTGGAGCTTGAACTATCTGCTGTGTGCTTTTGGGGCGCTTTTCTCTTTTGTGGCTTTCCCTGCGCAAATGTTCCCTGAACATATCTCTCCGCTGTTTCGTTCAATTCTTCCCAATCAGGGCCGTCTTCCTGATCTAATTTTTCTCCAAAAGCTTCCTGGAAACCTTTCTGAACAGAAAGCATCAATTGCAGCTCTGCAATCTGCTTCCGGCACTTTGCGTGATCTAATGTGCTTTGTCTTTGTTCTGTGGTGGCAGCATGGAGTGTTCTTAATGCTGCCTTGAGGTCACTACACTGTTTTTGTAATGCCTCTACCGGTTTTTCCATTTCCTCACGTACCAGGACTGCACGTTGCGTGTCCTGATAGGCCTTTTTGTATTGAGACTGGAAGCTGCTTAAGTGCGCCAGACAAGACCAGTGAGCCCTTTTGACGTCATCCACCTTTCCATATTTTGCTGCCAATTTCCTTCTCAAGTCTAAATTCTCCTTTACATCGACCTTACTCATTCGATGTATGCCGTCAACTCCTTTCTGGAGCGTCCTAATGACCTCCTCTGTGCCTCGAAATTGTGCCAAGCAGGACACGATTGCCATCGGCTTGCGAGCTTTCCCTCAGCTCTTTTTGTGGATCTCGCTCAGGTTCTCCCACCAAGTATGTCCTATACTCCCGGGACCTGATTCCTCGTTATCACAGAATTCATTCCAAAGGGGCCATCCTTTTCCTTTGAGATATTTCCTGATCTCTTCCTCCAAAATGGGACATTGTCCCACTCTACTGCTGCTGGTTGCTGCGACCGCAAATTCCTCTGGGTTCATTAGGCGCTGCATTGCCATCTTTCCTATCCAAATGCTGCTCTTCAAATTTTGGGACAGGGGTTTTAATCCGAATGCTGCTCTTCAAATTTGGGACGGGGTATTAAGGCGGTGCTGTAAATACGGGTACGGCTTTCGCTACTTTCCGATATACAAACTTCCGACAGTTTTGTCGCAACAAAAATCTATCAGTTTTACCTTATTGTCCTGTTAGTTACGCATGCATACACACACTTCCGAATTTATGAGTATTGATCAGAACTACTTGAACACTTGTGGTTTTCTGTTTCCAATTGGGTCTCTAATTCAAATTGTGGGTTCTCCCGGAGTGGTTTTCCACTTCTAGATCGGATCCCGTCAGGGTGTCGCCAAATAATGTTGCTAACTTTTGCCTTAGTTTAATTGCTCTGTTTCATCACCTTTGCTCTTGAGTCGCCAGGTATCTTTATGATACCGCCACATGGTTCAAGTCCAAGTAATGATCAATAATCCAATACACCGCTTAGCAAGATTTAATTCAAAGCACATTTATTATACACAGTAATCACTACTCATGCATAAATTCTATGTCTAAGCTACTTCTTACAACTAACAGGCCTATACTTAACTTGGAACTGGCCCACCAGGTCAGGGAAACAAATGGCCTTTCGTTCAGGTTCTGAGCTTGCGGGATTCGAAGTTGGTACAGATTGGTAGCTTGGAGCACCTATCTCGTAGCGAGCATTGAAGTAAGACTTACAATTTTGAGCGGCTGTTGAAGAGTTAAGAGAGCTGGAAGCGGTTGAAGAGAGCTGGAAGAGAGGAGAACAATTTGAACTTGGGGCTCAATTCTTATAGTTCCCAGGGGCTTCTCGCCTTTTGGGGCGGACCCTGTACCTGGTCCCAAGTGATTGGACTTTGTCCCAATCACTTGGTTCGATTTTCTCCAATGCTGGAGCGGTTCCCTGATCGATGGGCGGCCTTGAGGTGGTCGTTCACCTCCTTTTGTGTAGGCTTCTGTTGGTGCCGAAGAGTCTGGTTTTGCTTTGTGTGTCTAAATGTTGCTTATTGTTCCCGGGGATTGCTCATTAGTATGCAGATGGCTGGTGTTTTGTTATGCTGATGGTTGCTGGTATCGATCTTGTCTCTGTCCTTTCCAGAGGTAAATACACAGCCAACCTGCAGCTGCTCGTTTTTGTCCTGTTGGCTGACTTTCCCATCAGCCTTTGCCGTTCGCCATTTTAAAATCGGGAGTTGGCTACACTATCTGGGTATGAGATACCATGATGAGATACCTTGGGCGTCATTCTCCGCCGGCGAGAGTCTCCGTTTTGCCGGCGCCCGGGGGTTTCCCGACGGCGTGGGGCTGCCCCACAATGGGAAACCCCATTGACCGGCCGGTGTTACGGAGACTCCCGCCGGCGGGTCGGGGCAGAAATGTGGCGGGGCGGGTAGGAGAATTTTGCCCCTTATGTTATAAAGCATTGATTCTGACTTGATTGTCAATACTTCTCCTGATTTTGAGGAACTGCAGTTGAAGAAAGCTGTGAATTAGTTTGGGATTTCATGTGGAAGGCACATTGTTGCTGCAGTAGTGTGTGGTTTATGTTACTGTAACTAAGTATATTAATTGTATACTAAGTTCAAATGACGTGAAACCTTTTACTGATGGAAATTACCATTAAATGCAGCAAGCACCCTTTGTTGGAGCTCATCATTTTCTGAGATTCGGTATTTGCTAAAGAGAAATTGCGGCTATCGTGATGAAATAAAGGCAATTTATCAAGTAAATGCAAGACAGACTGATCTTTTATTTTTGTTATAAAATATATTGCATGCTACTCTGGTGGTAGTTTGTTGCACAAAGATGCACATGGCTTAACGCTGCCGTACATGCTCTCAGACCTAAAGCCAAATCCGTAGGTATGGCTCTATTACATTCAATACTACACTCTATTAACCTCCATCTGTTGCTGCAAAGCTGGAAGAGGGAAAGCAAAGAGTGAGATGGAGATCAAAAGAAACAAGAAGCACAAGAGGGCAAAGGGTAAAAGAAAGCCTTGAAAGGGCCACTTGTATACAATGTTTCTGATCTGCTTTTGTAAATTTACTGATGGAACAGCAAGCAGAGACCCAGCAGTTTTATTTTTTCTAAACATTACGCTGAAGATTAACTGGCATATAAATATGAATACATAAATATGCAAATATTTACAATATATGTAAGTATCATTATCTGAGGAAAGTTGGTAAAATTAATTTGGATAGGTGAGCGTTTTGCCATGTGTTCAGGGTCTAGACTGGTTTCTTTGGGACTTTATTCTCCCAAAGTAAGATGCTCAAGAATATAATTAGTTTAAACCATTACTCTTTATTTATAGCTACATACTGGGACCTTTGCACTAGATTGGAACTTCTGCTTCTACCAGCTCCCCGTTAATTAATCATATGATGTTACATCATCATTACATCAACACCATGTCCTTTTAATGTTAACCCTTTACTCTGCATCTACCTCAAGTCTTTATCCCTATCATTATTCACATCCTTCACAGGAACGATTCAGCCGAACAAATTTGAAGCGCATTTTGGGTGTGTCTGGCAAGGTGTTTCCCGACTAACTGTCTCACTCTAATATGCAGATTTGCCAAAAGGTAATCCCACCTACAGTGGGCGGGCTTCACATCGCAGCATCTCGTAAGATCGCCTTAGATCTTGTAAGGTGTGCCAAGTCAGGTAGCTCCTGGGAGCGGGGTATCTCGGCATTTACCGGCCATGTTGTGCCACGGCGCTTTGAGTTTCGGGTACAGTGTGGTTGGTAGATCGCGCCCATTGTAATTGTCTTGGGCCTTGGGGAGTTTCTCCCTGGTCTAGCCCACGCCATTACATTTTTTCGGCAGTGGGGAGCTGAACTTGCCAGCGAGACCAGCTCCGTAGAAATCAGGTCATCTTTTTGAAAGGGTGCCCCGATCTCTAAGTGAGCTTGAAGGTCCCTCACAACTCCCACCCACGGACAATGTCACCCACTGCAGACATGGACATTACCCCCCCCCCCACCCTCACAAGTGAGCACACACCGCTATGGGGTCACTGAGAGCTCCCCCTTTTTATGACCCCCCACCCTCCCTATTAGGTCTCTCCCTTTCAGGACTGCCCTTCACCCCCCAAAGATTATGCGGCCCCTTCATACCCCCCCCGCCTTATACCCCCCCTGCCTTCAACACCCCACCCTTCAGACCCCCATCACCCTGCTTCCATGGGCATGGCCATCTTCAAGCCCCGACCTAGGTAGTGCCACCCTGGCACTGGCACCCTGGAAGTACTCCAGGCACTCTGACAGTACCAACCACTGCCAGGGTGTCCCGATGCCATGGGGAGTGCCAGGGTACTGTCCTGCCTTGACCCCGACCACCTGGGGGCATGCAATGGCCTACAAAATCCCCGAGTGGCCATCATGACTGGTCTCCACTTGGGACCATACTCAAATGTCAATCAAAGGAAAAGATGCCGATGAAGAAAGGTTTGAAAAAAAACCCAAAGCACAACCGTGAGTAAGCAGAACAAAAGTTTTTAAAAACGTGCTTGCCGTTGGAGTCCAGGGTGCAAAATGAAACAAGCTGCGGGAACGGGGATTCAAAAACCTTTCCAATTATGTGCAAGCTACTAATCGAATCAGATAAACCACAGTCCACGCAAAAGAAAAATATATATTTTACATTGTGGATTAGGAGACCTCTTGTTTCATACATAAGAAAGGAAATGGAATGAAGAAAAGTTGAAAGAAATATAGACCCTGGGAATCGGTAACCAAAATGTCGGAAAAAGATGGCGTCAGGTTGCATTTGATTAAGACAATGAGACTTGTATGAAGAGAGATTTCAGCATTATCTCGTAGCTGCTCAAACACCGGAGGACCTAAAATTTGCAACTTTTCTTAGTTCGGTAGAGCATAAACCTTTATGCTGCTGCAAAACTAGGCATTTTGTTGGGGTGATCAACAACGTTTTCTAGGTATTCCCAAACTTGATGGTAACCAAGTCCAAATGGGTGTGAATATAGTGTGGTTGTATCATTTATGCCAGTGACAATCTATAATCAGAAGTTCAAGCATCTGCCATTACAACCACAAAATGTTATCCTCCGGACGTACGCAGAAGAGGTCGTACTACTCAAAGGATACATTACGGTAAAAGTGGAAGTAAATGGACAATCAGCGGAGTTGCCTCTCCAGGTTGTCCGGGGCAACGTTCCTGCTGTATTTGGTCGAGTATGGTTGGGAAAAATTAAACTCAACTGGGGAGCAGTCAGTCAATTGGTTGATTCAAAGAATGGCCTACCGCAACTTCAAAAGTATAAAAATGTGTTTGAAGATTCATTGGGCTCAATGGCAGGATTGACATCCAACTCAAAATTAAGCAAACGGCAGATTATTGTCTGCCACTACAATGTCCAGAATACCATTATGTTGCATAAATTCTCTTCAGGTTAAATGACTGCTTCCACCGTGATGCCATGCAATCTATTTACTTCAATCTATCTTGAGTAATAAGTAATGGCAATTAAGAATGTTTCCCCAGAAAATCAAATAAGTCCATTCCCAGATGCCCACGTGGCCTGGACAGAAATGTAGAATGTGATAGCCATTCTTTTTGCTCGTGACTGTTTACTGCACACGCAAGACAATCAGGAATGATTTCTTCTGTAGAACGAATAAAGTCTGGCCACCAAACTGATTGCTGGGCTCTCGTACAACATTTTGTTATCCCCAGCAACTTTGGCGAGGACTTTGAGGAAAATACGTAGAAAATAGAAAATGGCACCCCACCTACAAACATTCACTCTATCTATTACTGATGAACAGTAGCAGCACTGTGTACCATCGACATGATGCACTGGAGAAATGCACCCAGGTTTCTTGGCAGCACCTTACAAACCCAAGACCACTACCATGTAGAGGGAAAAGGCAGCAAATGCATGGGAACACCATCACCTGAAAGTTTGCCTGCAAATTAGTCACTATCCTGAAGTGGGAATACATCACCTTGGATTCGCTGTTGCTGGACCAAAGTTCTGGAACTCTCTCCCGAAGAGCACTCTGGGTGTACCTACACCACAGGGACTACATATGATGCCCAATTCCATAAATTAATTAAACAGTGCCAATTGTATAACCTCCAGAGCTGCATCTTATCATTACACCAACCTACTTTTGGACACATTGCAGTAGTTTTTCCTCTGTACCAGTTTTCATTCAAGCTGGTGAGTAGCAAATATTTTTTTTTTTAGAAACATTTTATTGAGGTATTTATGGTTTTACCACAACAACAGAATAAACGATGTACATGAATTTATAAACATAGTGCAAAAGCCATCTTCCTCCCTTACAGGTCCCACCTTTACTAACCCCCTACTCTAACCTAATCTAACTCCCAGCTCCCCCCCCCCTTCTGCTGACGGTTAATTTTCCGCAAAGTTGTCGACGAACGGCTGCCACCTCCGGGCGAACCCTAACATTGACCCTCTCAAGGTGAACTTGATTTTCTCCAAACCGAGAAAGCTAGCTATGTCAGTTAGACAGGTCTCCGTCGTTGGGGGCTTTGAGTCCCTCCAAGCTAATAGAATCCGTCTCCGGGCTACCAGGGAAGAGTCTGCCTCTTTCTCCCCCTGGATTCCCGGGTCTTCCACCACATCTGGACTCGGTGCCACCCTTGTTTTTAACACCTTGGACATGACATCTGCAAACCCCTGCCAGAATCCCCTAAGCTTCGGGCATGCCCAGAACATATGGACATGGTTCGCTGCCCCTCCTGCACACCTTGCGCACCTATCTTCTACCCCAAAGAACCTGCTCATCCGGGCCACTGTCATGTGGGCCCGGTGAACGACCTTCAATTGTATCAGGCTGAGCCTGGCATATGATGTGGACGCGTTGACTCTACTCAACGCATCCACCCAGAGATCATCCTCTATCTCTCCTCCCAACTCCTCTTCCCACTTGCGCTTCAGTTCCTCAGTCTGCGTCTCCTCTGACCCCATGAGTTCCTTGTAAATGTCAGAGACCCTCCCTTCTCCCACCCACACTCTAGAAACTACCCTGTCTTGTATCCCCCTTGATGGTAGGAGCGGGAAGGTTGAGACCTGCCTGCATTGGAACCTGCAGGTTCATTTCCCCTCGCCAATCCAAATTTTTCCTCCAGCTCCCTCAGGCTAGAAAAGTTCCCCTCTATAAACATATCCCCCATCCTCTCAATCCCTGCTCTCTGCCACCTCCAAAACCCTCCATCCATCTTTCCCGGGGCAAACCGGTGATTATTACAGATTGGAGACCACACCGATGCTCCCTCCACTCCCACATGCCTTCTCCATTGCCCCCCAGACCCTCAGGGCCGCCACTACCATGGGGCTGGTGGAGTACCGTGCCGGCGGGAACAGCAGAGGTGCCGTTACCAATGCCCCCAAGCTGGTGCCCTTGTGAAGCCACCTCCACACACGAGTAGCAAATCTTTTTGACAAATAACCTGCCCCAACTGACAATGCATTCCCAGCACATCATGTGCCAGCTCTCCACTTATGTGTTAATGAACTGACCTTGCAGTACAATGTGAAGTCAGTTCAGTGCATTTCAATGTTGCATATGAAGAGCAGGTTGCTGATGTGATCTTGGTGCAATGACACTGTTTTCAACCTCTTTGAAGAGAAAAGAAAGATGAATAAACAGTTTCAAGTGAAGTAAGATGGCAATATATTGTGGACCATGCTACTGTTGTCTTTATTTTCTTGTGTGTGAATATCAAAGGTATTTGCCCAGCAGGTATAACACTTTGAACCTCTTGCACTACAACTCCTTTCCCTGGAGCCTGGGTTAAAAAGGCTGAGGGGGCCACTGCTTGAAAAAAAGACAGTAGTTTCACATTGGGAGGCTGCCTGCTCATGCTGACCACGACAGTGAGCAAGCAGATCCTGGAATCATACACAAGACATCCCGAGGAATTGAAAGCATTCAGACAGCCCTACTTGTTAATATATTCCACTGAAGATTTGTCAACAGCATTGTGTGGTAATGCACCCACTTCTGATACAGAAGATTCTGATGCAGGATTGAGAACATAATTTAGGCTAATCTCCCTGTACAGTAACGAGGAAGTGCTACATTGTCAGAGTTACAGCCATTCAAACTATTCAAATGGACAGCAAGGTAGCACAGTGGTTAGCACAGTTGTTTCATAGCGCCAGGGTCCCAGGTTGGATTCCCGGCTTGGGTCACTGTCTGTGCAGAGTCTGCACTTCCTCCCCGTGTCTGCGTGGTCTTCCTCTGGGTGCTCCGGTTTCCTCCCATAAGTCCCGAAAGACGTGCTGTTAGGTAATTTGGACATTCTGAATTCTCCCTCCATGTGCCCGAACAGGCGCCAGAGTGTGGCGACTAGGGGCTTTTCACGGTAACTTCATTGCAGTGTTAATGTAAACCTACTTGTGACAATAAAGATTATTATTATGTTCTCATGTGGAATTCCCACTGTAGTACTGAGATTTCTATAAACCTGCATGCAATGCAGAATTTTACATTCATTCAATTGGAAGTCTTTCATGTGCATTTGTCCCCACAGATTGCATAGGGTGATATGCTTAGATTGTGAATGCACATTCAAATTAATTATCGTCCAACAAACACACAATGTACATTGATGGCAGCTTGCTGCTTTCAGGCTTGCTTTTACTGACTTTGTGAGATTACTAAACCTGGTCCCGTACTGGAGTGGAGTCCTGGCGGTTAGGAAGTTGATATTTCCCACTTGTGCCATGGTTTTCCACATGTCCACAGCTGCTGTTGTACTGGTGGGTCTCCTGCTACCTACTGCCACTATTCCATTCCCCATCCCATGCCAGTTTTACTTCAGGTAATATTTAATCCATTGTCCAGAAAAACAAATTTGGTTGAATTACTAATTCACAGTAGAGGGGGGGAAAGAGGAACGTCAATGTTTAAATTAGGTAGCTAAGCGTACAGACTGAACTAACGTTCAATTAAAAATGGCAACTCAGGAAGGGAGAGTGATGCATGGTTTCTGCAGAACACGGGAGTTCCAAGTAGCAGCTATTGACTTAAGACGAACATATCCACGGGGACAGATGTAACTTAAGTTCAACATCTCAGACCCTGAGGTGGAGTTGGAAGATGATCTGACACATTAGCACTGAAGTAAGAAATTCAAAATTAGCCCCCTGCACCCCACCCCCACCCACTGCACCCCACACCGCTCCCCACCCCTCGGGCCCTTCCACCTCCCCGGGCCATCTCTGGCTCCCTGCCACCCAGCCCAAGCTGATAAAGAATTTGAACTGGTAGAGGAAGGGCTGGTGACTATCTGCAGGTCAGGGAAAGTGCAGGGAGGGAGGCTACAGCAGGAATTCTTGAAGCAAATCAGCATATTAACAAGTTTGAAGTAGTTAGCAAAATTAGTAACAGATGAGGCAAATACGCAAATAATAAAATTAAATAAAACACACCCAGAAGGAATAAGGGGAGTCGAGGTGGAAAATCAAATAGACCAGTGCAAGATTGTTTTTGCTTACGTCAGCCAGGAGACACAGCCATGGCCTGGCTCTGATTTTGGCACAAACATCTTGCCTTAATGCACACTCTTATTTAAAAAAAGACCAAAGATTGTAAAACTACCAAATGGGAGAATTTGCTGAAGAAGAGAATGGGAGGGCTTTTCCAAGCCTCCGTGCCGCAATCGCGGTTGGCACGGGCGGAGAAAGGGTGTTGACGCCGAAATCCTGTGCAACACCACTCCCACGATTCTTCGGTCGGCGGAGAATCGGCACCAATCGCGCGTGCGCGGTCAAGGCAGCGCCGGTCGGGGGCCATGAAAGAGGCCCCCGCGGCGATTCTCTGCCGGCAACATAGAACATACAGTGCAGAAGGAGACCATTCGGCCCATCGAGTCTGCACCGACCCACTTAAGCCCTCAGTTCCACCCTATCCCCGTAATCCAATAACCCCTCCTACCCTTTTTGGACACTAAGCATAATTTAGCATGGCCAATCCACCTACCCTCCTCACCTTTGGACTGTGGGAGGAAACCGGAACACCCGGAGGAAACCCACGCAGACACGGGGAGAATATGCAGACACTGCACAGAGAGTGACCCAGCGGGGAATCGAAGCTGGGACCCTGGTGCTGTGAAGCCACAGTTGCTATCCACTTGTGCTACCGTGCTGAGTTCCCGCCGGCGTGGTTCTAACATGGTTCCACCCGGTGGGTACTCGGGGTGGCAGCTGCGAACTCTATCCGTGGCCACCCTGGTGGGGGGGGGGGGTTACGTCACCGGGGACGGCCAGGCTCGCGCTCGGGTTCCACCGATCGGCAGGCGTGCACGATCTGGAGGGGGCCTTTATTGTGGGGGCTGGCCTGCTGTGTGGGTTAGCCCCGTAGTGCGGGGCGGCCACCGCCGCGTGCATGCGGGGACCCCCGGCCGGAAGTGAAGGGCCCCGAATCGGCAGCCAGAGCTGCGAGGACTACTCCGGCGCCCTGCTGGCCCCCTGTGGGCCACGGAATCGCTGGGCCAAGGGGCCCGTTGACACCGGCGAGAAACGCTCCGTCGTTTACGCCTGCGTCAACACTTAGCCGCCGTTTTCGAGAATCCCACCCAATATATTTTCCAAATTAATCTTTAGAGTTAATGCGAGACAATCAGAGATGGATCTATATTAGATTAGATGCAGAGTCAAATTACTTCTGAAATGTACCAATAATGTGGCTTAATTGAACCGCAAAAACAGCTGACTTTACTGAATCAACGTCACGTTTCTGGCTCCCAAACCATTTATTCTTATTACACTCTGGGTGACACTGCTAAATTCAGTTTCAATCAATGCTTGACTATTGACTGTTCTTTGCATTGGATTTGTGCCCTCTAGTATTGAATTGGGACTATCCAAACACACTTTCCTTTCAAAAATTATCATTTCAAGGAAAGAATGCTGTCATTATGTCAGCCTGACTACACTCAGAGGTAAAGTAGTTTTCCGTCCTAATGTTGGCTATATTTTCCAATATTTTATCTTTATTACACAAATAAGCCAGGCTGAATAAAGAGTAACAGAATTCCAATAGAAAGTATTAAGTAACTATGCATCCATCTTGACTGTTTATCAGCAGATTGAAGTATCTTCAAAGATAGGTCAACAAACAATAGTGAAAAGTGATTAAAAAGTCATGAGCCTGGTTTTTGCAGTGGTAATGATGTCGAAACTGTCAGTGTTCACTGTCATTACTCCTTTGAAACTGAGAGCAACTTTGAAAGTTCTACACGTGTACAGAATAATGTAGAAACCCAGAAGCTGCTGTCAAGTGTTTCTTTCTCCACTAGATGGAGTACGATTGTGATCCCTCTGGGGTAACCTCAAGGCTATCATTGAATTGACTAACCTTACACCTTTATCTTGTTTGTCTCATTATAAGATCTCTTTAAAATATTATACCTTGTTAAATGAGCTATAAATTAGTTTTCAATGATCTATTAAATTCAGAATTATCTCAAATTGGGCCTGAATAGCTAATTCCATACTTATTGAATGTCAAATTTCTCTATTAGAATATTTCACATTTTTTTATTTTAGAAATGTGATATTTATCTATAATATTTCAGCTTCTATAATCATGTATTCACTTTTTAAAAATAAATTTGAAGGGATTCAGTGCTTTATTTCCGTCTGCTGTCTGTGAGAATACATCACTATGATTGGCTTCTTACCCTGCTTGCTGATATCACAGCCACTGGATACCCTGAGATTCCCTTGGCTTGGCACCAGATTCAAACAGCCATTAGGAAAGGAGAAAAGGGGAAGTCTAGACCACGGTGATTATAGCTTTCTTTGAGATCAGTGGCAAGCGCTGTTGTTTCACGACTGACCAGATGGTTATGATGAACTCATTTGCAAATACATAGTTAAGTTATAAAGTAGGTTTACTCCAAATTGTCTTGACAGAAGTAACTAATACATAGCAGTTTTTGTCACAAAGCATAATTTTAGTCGCTATTGATGTGGATATAGCCATGGAGCAATAAGAGGAAAGGTGACCCAATATTGTAGAAAGCATAAGTAACACAAGTGTCATGATTACTAAGAAGAACAAGACTTGGATCTGCATAACACCTTTCACAGCAGCAGGACATCACAAAGCACTTTAATAATACTAATAATCTTTTATTGTCACAAGTATGAAGTTACTGTGAAAAGCCCCTAGTCGCCACATTCCGGCGTCTGTTCGGCTAATTGTTCTGCATCACAAACCAGCTGTCTAGCCCACTGGGATAAACCAGCCCTTTACAGCCAATTAAACACTGGTTGAAGAGTATTTACTGTTATGATCAGCAAGGTGACACCGTGGTTAGCACTGCTGCCTCACAGCAGCAGAGACCCAGGTTCAATTTCGACCTTGAGTGACTGTGTGGAGTTTCCTCTTTCTTGCCGTACGTGTGGACTTCCTTCGGGTGCTCCGGTTTCCTCCCACAGCCCAAAGATGTGCAGGTTAGGTGGATTTGATATGCTAAAATTGCCCCGAGGTGGGGGTTACAGGGATAAGTTGGGGGTGTGGGGAGGCAGTGGCGTAGCGGTATTGTCACTGGGCTAGTAATCCAGATTCCCAGGGTAATGCTCTGGAGTCCCAGGTTTGAATCCCACCATCAAATGGTGGCATTTAAATTCAATAAAAAAACTGGAATTAAAAGTCTAATGATGACCAGAAAACCATTGTCGATTGTCGTAAAAACCCATTTGGTTCACTCATGCCCTTTAGAGTAGGAAATCTATTGTCCTTACCTGGTCTGGCCTACACGTGACTCCAGACCCACAGCAATGAGGTTGACTCTTACATTCTCCGAGGGATGGGCAATAAGTACTGCTCAGCCAGCGACACCCATATACTGTGAACGAATAAACAAATAAAGTGATTGGGCTAAGTAGGATGCTCTTTCAGAGGTTTGGTGCAGACTCGATGGGCAAAATGGCCTCTTTCTGTACTGTAGGGATTCTATAATAACCCGCACGGTACTTATAGGATGGGAATGAAAGGTACAGCACAGAAGGGAGACCATTTGGTCCATTGTCTCTGCACCGGCTCTCCAAAAGAGCATCATGGCACAGTGTCATCCCCTGCTTTTTCCCCGTGCCCCTGTATGTTGTTTATATTCATAATCTGTATTAGTGTCATAAATAGGCTTACATTAACACTGTAATGAAGTTACTGTGATTTAAGTAATCACCTGATGTCCTTTTGAATCCCTTGATTGTTGAACCTGCCTCTACCACACTTCCAAGCATGGCATTCCAAACCCGAACCACTCATGTAAAAAAAAAAATTCTCACATAACATTTGCTTCTTTGGCAAATCACTTTAATTCTCTGCCCTCTCATTGTTGATCCTTTTACAAGTGGGAATAGTTTCTCCCTATCTACTCTGTCCAGCCCTCTCATGATTTTGAACATCTCTATCAAATCTTCTCAGCCTTCTCTCGAAGGGGAACAGTCCCAACCTCTCCAATCTAGCCTCACAACTGAAGTTTCTCATCCCTCAAATCATTCTTGCAAACTTCGTCTGTACTCTCTCCAATGCGTTTGTTGTGTTATGTAATTTGGAATAACACAAGCTGCCACTTGATGCAGTTTTGAGTAAAAGGTGCTCCAGACTTTGAAGTGAGTTCAATGTGTTTTATTGAACTATTAGCACAGATCTCAATGAGTTTGACTCTCTGCTAATCTAAATGGAGTAACTCAGCCTAACTTAACCAGCCTTGCTCCAAGCCACATGCTGGGGTGTGATGCTAAGGATATACCCTGGCTCACTCTGTAAATGTTGGTCTGTGGAAAGAGTGTGAGTGCCTCATCCCTTTTATAGTGATATACCACCCCTGAGTGTCCTGACTGCTCATTGGTCGTGTCCTATTCTATGTGTTCATTAGCTGCATGTTTGCCTATCATGACAGCGTTCACATCCTTCCTGCAGTGCGGCACACAGAACAGGACACAGTATTCCAGCTGAGGTCTAACTGATGTCCTGTATAAGTTCAGCATAACCTCCTTGTCCTTGTGCTCCTATTAATAAAGGTCAGAATACTAAATACTTCATTAATTGCTCTCTCCACCTTTCCTGCCAGCTTCAATGATCTAAACGTCCACCATCTGCCTAGGTGGGGTTTGAACCCATACCCCCAGAGCATCAGCCTATATTACTAGTCCAGGACATCACCACTATGCCACCATTTCCCTATTCACGGGGCAGCAGCCAACTCTCAATCCACCTTGTCAGGTCACAAAGGTGCAGGAACATTCTAACTCATGGAAACAATCCTTAAATCACCCAGGAGAGCGATATTCCTAATGGTGCAGTGTAAAGCACTGTCACAGGGGAGATCAGTGTCCTGCAGACATGACCCAATGCATCCACTGCAACAGGCAAGGGCTCTTTAGCAAGTCTGTGCAAGTCAAAACCCCAGCAGGTCACAGAGAACCCAAAGGTAATCTATGAGATCAAAACTGAAAAGCCAGAAGACACAAAGCCACGCTTCCTAGGTGAAGTCAAAGATTATAGCTCTTCATTTTGGATTGCTGACATCCTGGCAAATGGACATTAAACATATTTTAAATTAGATCCAGGTGCCAGTGTGACTATCCTGTCAGACAATGAATCATGGCTCAAAACCCCCTGACATCAAACAACAGACACCAGGGGGAGTCAGACTTCCAGTGATCGACATGATCCTGGAACCCATGAATTATGGCAGCAAATAGATCTGTTATAACCTGCCTGCTTACCACTGGCTGGGGACTAATGGCAATCCCACAATCCTTAGGGAGTATGAGCTTCCCCAATGAGGGGGGGCGGAGAAATCATTAGCTGATTCCCTGCATAAATAAAACTGGCCAATATGGAACCAGCTAGAGAGGAGTGAGCAGCAAGGGAGTTACTGCTGCTGTTGTATATATCTATGTTATTGTAAATAAAGTTTCATTTCTGTTCTACAAACTTGTGCTGGATTCTTCGTGGCCCTCACAAAAAGATCCTTGAGCTGATTTATGTGATCCATAACCAGCTTATTATATATGTGTATTTTTATTGTGTTGTTGTCTGGTCACGTGGTTGGCTGCTTCGCAGACTTTGCCTCAGTCTAGATCAGGGATTTTCAAAGTGCATGTCATGACCTGTGGGTGGGTCACGGGCGGTTGTCGGGAGGGTCGCGGAGCCATTGGTCATGTCATTTCTGCGGTGGTCCTGGGAAGCATCCAACAGCCGCCATCAGCTTTTACATTGAGAATGACACCAGTTTTCAGGGGGCAGAGCATGGCGGACCAGCATCAAACTGGCACCAGCCCCGATTGCAGCATGCAAATCCATTCTCCACGCCATCGCTGAACACGATTTTGGTGTCGGGCTACGGAGAATCCAGCCCCAAGTCTTTTTATAGCTCACAGCCAACTCATAAACCTCTGTTGATTATTGCGTCCAATCCCAGATGCTTCCACATTACATTCTTTTATCCTGCAAGTACAATAAGTCCATCCTCTCCTGAGTTACCTGTGTCGCCCTGGATGTCCTCCAGACAGTGGAGGATGTCAAGATTCCAGTATCTTTAGCCAATCAGAATAGTACGATTCTGAGTACGCAAACTCTAAAGAGTATTTACACTCATATTTCACTTTCGATCTCTCCTCCTTTGCAGAGCAGGATACCCCATTATCATTCCAGGTATGAGCAAGTCCCCAATGGTCAGACCAACCTCCTGCCCCTGAGATTACCAATGGCACCTCTGGTGGAAGTGGTACTAGGACATGGTCAGAAGTCTGAGAAGTCTCTATCTCTAATTAGAACAATGGTACAACTGGTTGAGTCATTTGACCTTTCTGCCCTGTGGGATCACTGATAAAATAGAATCCAATTACTCCCTTTGTATGAAAAAATTATATTGAATAATATCGTGCAGCCAGGCAGAATAAAGTCTTCTATCTTGTCTACAGAATGGAAAAGATCTCTGCAGTTTATCTGGATTACCAGTATTGAATCCTTCCACCCAAAATAAAATTACTGTCACTGTATCCGAATGGTGCAGTGTAAAGTACATGTTTATGAGGGCTGAGATAGTAATTAAAATCAGTGTTATCATCTGCACTGTGTTATAAATAACCAATGGGATATTTTCCTGTCAAGTTAACAATATTGCATGATTCTGTTGAAGTAAAATTTACTCTCTGGTTTGTTTAATAGTCATGGCTGGATCATGTAGAGGGAACACACAAACTAACACTGCATTATATTGTTCGTGCTCTTAATACGAATGACCTATGCTGCTTATATAATTTTATGATATTTGTAAAAGGATGTCAACAATGGACGTTATTGGATAGAGCATAGGGTGTCCTTATATGCCGACGACTTGCTGCTGTATGTGTCGGAGCCGAGTGCGTCGATAGGAGGAATATTGGAGCTACTGCGGGTATTTGGGTCTTTCTCGGGGTACAAGTTGAACCTGGGCAAGAGTGAGTACTTTGTGGTGTCTCGGCCGGGGGTGGGGGCAGGGGTGGGGGGGCTGCCATTCCGTAGAGCAGGGACTCATTTTAGGTATCTGGGGGTGCAGGTTGCCCGGGAGTGGGGGAGGCTTCGTAGGTACAACATCACTAGTTTGGTGGGGAGAGTGAAAGCCGATCTGGCAAGGTGGGACGGCCTTCCTCTGTCACTGGCAGGTCGGGTACAGGCGGTTAAAATGAATGTGTTGCCGCGATTTCTGTTTATTTTTCAATGCCTACCGATTTTCCTGCCAAAGACTTTTTTCAGGGAGATTGAGGGAAGGATTACCTCATTCATATGGGAGGGAAGGTGGCCAGAGTGAGAAAGGTGCTGCTACAGAGGGGAAGGCAGGCAGGGGGTTTGGGTCTCCCGAACTTGTTGTACTACTACTGGGCGGCGAATGTGGAGAAAGTGCGGAGCTGGGTCAGAGGGGTGGATTCTCAGTGGGTCAGAATGGAGGAGAGCTTGTGCAGGGGGTCAGGGCTGAAGGCACTTGCAACAGCGCCGCTCCCGATAGCTCCGGGGAAATATTCAGGGAGTCCGGTAATAATAGCTTCATTTGAAAATCTGGAGGCAGTTTCGCCAACACTTCGGGTTGGGATTAGGGTCAAGGGAAATGCCGATTGGGGGGAACCACAGATTTGAGCCAGGGAGGTGGGATGGAAGTTTTCGGAAATGGGAAGAGAAGGGGATTAAGACGCTAAAAGATTTGTTTCTTCGGGGTCGGTTTGCAGGATTGAGAGAGCTGGAAGCGAAGTATGGGCTAGAGCAGGGAGAAGGGTTTAGGTACATGCAGGTTTGGGATTTTGCCAGGAAGGATACAGAGCTTCCCAGAGAAACCGGCCTCCACATTGCTGGAGGAGGTGTTGACGACAAGGGGACTTGAGAAGGGGGCAGTGTCAGTGGTGTACAGAGCTATTCTGGAAGAGGATAAGGCACCACTGGAAGGGATCAAAGCAAAGTGGGATATGTTCGAACTGAGGGGAAGCTTGGAGGGGTTCTACAAGTCATGGGCACTATTTATTATGCACTTTCAAGAACTGGATAACATCGATCATTAGTTGGGGGGGGGTGGGGGGGTGGGTGGGGGGGGGAGGGGGCTGTGTAGATTAAGGGTGACTATGGGTAATCCCTGATTCCTTTTTGTCATTTGTTTATGTAAACATGTGGGCTGAGGTTTGGGGGTTGGTGGGCGGATGGGATCATTGTTATTATGGGGATTGACATATCTTGCTGATTATTGTTTATGGGTGTAAATGTGGGAGAAAATGTGAAAAAGGAGAATAAAAATATTTTTAAAAAAACAAAACAATGGACGTTATTAGGGATTATTTGGTGAATTGATTGCTGAATCTTGAAAGGGGAAAAAATATCATGCATGATTGCGTGGGATGTGTGATGATAGGTAGACTAACATCTGTAAATAATATGAGTAGTTCATCATTACTGTAAATTTTATGATCTATGATCAGCATGTGTATTGTAAATTAAATGTTTTTACTGTTGTAGTTCTACCATCCAACCACTTGGGGCGAGTACGGAGTCCCAGGACCCGGGCCGCACCATATGTTCCTGCAAAAGGTGTTTGTTAGGAGTTGATAGCAGTCATAGATTAGAGTAGCTCTGTTGTATCTTCGTGTAAGTTAGTGATTGGCATTTATTTCCAACTGTATTCATCTTAGATATTTTAGTTATTTGTTAATGTAGTGTTAGTAATAAATAGCGTTGTTTATAAAGCAAAGTCTAATGTTTTTTGTTCACATCAGCCCAATCAAAGAACATTACAGGAGGGCTAAAGGGGAGGGGGGAATAAGGGGCCCAAAAACAGGAGAAGCGCAAGGGCCAATCTTCTCGATACTTGTAAGGGTCAATATGGCGTTCATTTGCTTTAGATGACATTACTGATGTTGTAACAGCCTCAAAATAGTTAATGATCTTATGCATCATTTAGCTGAGAAAATGGCTGGCTCCATTTTGAAAGGTGTCCACAACGTTTGCCTATTTCAAGTAGTATGCCCCTTCAAATGTGATGGAAATAGGATCCTGATTGCCATTTTAAATTGGAACTGGTCAGTGTGTGCTTGCCCCCAGTCAGTTTCAAGGGCAATAAAGTTAAAGAGGCCCAACAAGAACAACTCTGAATGTTCTTCCATGCCTCACAGAAATAATGGGCTGGATTTTGTCGTCAGTTTATCTTTGACTGAGAAGAATCCTGCCTCGAAAAGATCGAATGATCTCTGTCTTGTGGCTTTTCCCTTTTCTGATATCAGTTTGAATATGGTGTCAAGTCAAAGAGATCACCTGGTATCTGTCATCTAGCCAGGGAAGCAGCCAATTACACTGCAGTATTCTTACAGACCATGTCAGATGCAGAAACCCCTTGAACCCCTTCACTTTTAACTTGAGGTTTTACAGATTGCAAAATAAATGAACCAGACATTTTAAAAATACATGAAACTTAACCTAATGCAGTGGTTTGATATTCAAAAAATATATAATTACTCTCTCAAGGCCAGTGAGGCGGCAGAGCAACAATTATGGCCTTAGTATGCTGTTAAATTCCAAAGTACTTCATTTAATAAGATGCAACATTTTCAAAAGTTTTTACAGTGAGATTATTAGCTTAAGAGTGCACATTCTTGTCATATCAAAGATTTCTAATTGTTTGCATTCTGGGGGACCTCAGGAGCACACCATTGGAGTAATGTAGAATCACTGCCTGCATATTTTGATTTCTGAGTTGAACTGCGAATGTGCACATTTCAGAAGTTGCTGTCAGTTGTAGAGGCGCAATGATTGTGATTGCTGACAGTTTCACCTTCATTACCAGCACAAACTTTAGACCAATATGGCTCCCTGACTGCCCGGGACCTACACTCTGTGATCATGATCCTTCCCTGAATTTATATTGCTGGTAGTTGGGCAGGCCCCATATTAGAATATAAGGACAAAAGAACTGGGAGCAGGAGTAGGCCATCTGGCCCCTCGAGCCTGCTCCGCCATTCAATAAGACTGATCGTTTTGTGGACTCAGTTCCATTTAAGCGCCCATCACAGTCACCCTTAATTCCTTTACTGATCAAAAATCTATCTATCTTTGCCTTAAAAGCATCCAATGAGGTAGCCTCAACTGTTTCACTGGGCAGGGAATTCGACAGATCTACAACCCTTTGGGTGAAGAAGTTCCTCCTCAAGTCTGTCCTAAATCTGTTCCCCTTTATTTTGAGGCTATGCCCCCATAGTTCTCGTTTCACCCGCCATTGGAAACAACCTCCCTGCTTCTATTTTAACTATTCCCTTCATAATTTTATATGTTTCGATCAGATCCCCCCTCATTCTTCTAAATTCCAATGAGTATAGCCCCAGTCTACTCAGTCTCTCCTCATAAACCAATCCTCTCAACTCTGGAATCAACCTAGTGAATCTCCTCTGCATCCCCTCCAGTGCCAGTACATCCTTTCTCAAGTAAGGAGACCAAAACTGTACACAGTACTCTAGGTGTGGCCTCACCAATACCCTATACAGCTGCAACATAACCTCCCTGTTTTTAAACTCCATCCCTCTAGCAATGAAGGATAAAATTCCATTTGCCTTCTTAATTACCTGCTGCACCTGCAAACCAACTTTTTGGTGACTCATGCACAAGACCACCCAGGTCCCTCTGCACAGCAGCATGCTGTAATTTTTTACCATTGAAATAATATTCCATTTTGCTGTTACTCCTACCAAAATGGATGACTTCACATTTACCAATATTGTACTCCATCTGCCAAATCCTTGCATACTCACTTAAACTATCTATATCCCTCTGCAGATTTTCAGTGTCCTCTGCACACTTTACACTACCACTCATCTTAATGTCATCTGCGAACTTTGACACATTACACTTGGTCCCCAACTCCAAATCATCTCTGTAAATTATAAACAATTGCAGTCCCAAAACTGATCCCTGAGGCACACCACTAACCACTGATCGCCAACCAGAAAAACACCCATTTATCCCCACTCTCTGTTTTCTGTTAGTTAACCAATCCTGGATCCATGCTAATACATTACCCGTAACACAGTGCACCTTTATCTTATGCAGTAGTCTTTTGTACAGCACCTTATCGAATGCCTTTTGGAAATCCAGATACACCACATCCACCGGTTCCCCGCTGTCCAGCGCACTTGTAATGTCCTCAAAGAATTCCAATAAATTAGTTAAACATGACCTGCCTTTCATGAACCCATGCTGCGTCTGCCCAATGGGACAATTTCTGTCCAAATGTCTCACTATTTCTTCCTTGATGATAGATTCAAGCTTTTTCCCCACTACAGAAGTTAAGCTAACCGGCCTATAGTTACCCGCCTTTTGTCTACCTCCTTTTTTAAAACAGTGGCGTCACATTTTCTGTTTTCCAATCTGCTGGAACCGCCCCAGAGTCCAGCGAATTCTGGTAAATTACCATGAGCGCATTTGCTATTTCCCCTGCCATCTCTTTTAGTACCCTGGGATGCATTCCATCAGGGCAAGGAGACATGTCTACCTTTGGTCCTTTTAGCTTGCCCAACTATCTCCTTAGTGATAATGATCATTTTTAGACCCTCACCTGCCATAGCTTCCTTGCCATCAGTTATCGGCATGTTATTTGTGTCTTCCACAGTGAGGACCGCCACAAAATACCTGTTCAATGCCTCGGCCATTTCTTAATTTTCCATTATTAAATCCCCCTCATCCTCTAAAGGACTAATGTTTCCCTTAGCCACTCTTTGTCATTTTATATATTTGTAGAAACTTTTGCTATCTGTTTTTATATTCTGAGCTAGTCTACTCTCATAATCTATCTTACTTTTATTTTTAGCTTTGATCGTGGCTTTCTGTTGACATGTCTCAGTCCTCTGGTTTCCCATTAATCTTTGCCACTTTCAATGCATTTTTTTTCAATTTGATGCCCTTCTTTATTTCCTAAGATAGCCATGGTTGATTAGCCCTTTTCCGACAGTCCTCCCTCTTCACTGGTATATACTGAAAAATTCAATCTGGTGAGTGACATTAAAATCGACAATCAGCATGAATGGAGTGGGAATATATAGCTGCTTCATTTTAGCTGCTCCCATCAGTTAGTAGAAACTAAAATTCTCCTGATTATAGACAGGTCATTGTCCAACAGGTATTCTCTTGGAATGTTAATATTTTAATTCACAAATGATTAGAATTTTAAAGAACTATAACCTAGAAACTATTATTGGTGATATTAGTGATGATTGCATCTCATGTTCATGTGACATTCCTCTATTTTGCAAAGCTGTCAACTCGCTTCAAATTATTTTATTTTCAATTCATTAATGCATCCGCCAAAATAACAGTGAAAAGAATTTCAGACGAATATATTAAGCATTCAGGCACTATTATTCTACAGTAGAATTTACTTTCCTTTATTTTTGATAGTTAGTCATTTTCTTACAAAGTGGGTTTATTTTATATTTAATCAAAAGCTAGTTTATCTTAAGGCATATTTCACTACATTTCCACAGGTGCAGCAATTATTAATTAGCCTTGTTGGCATATCTAACATCAAGGTTTCCCCCCCCCCAAAAGTGGGTTATTAGTCACTCCATTTGTTTTGATTCCAAACAATAATCAATCAAAAGAGTAGATGAAAGTAGTTTTCCTGTAATCAATATTATGCTGGGGAATATTATTACCAAGACAGACAGAAAATTGTCTAATTACACATACGCTTAATAATTAATTCACTAATCTCCTTACCTGGTCTGGCCTAAATGTGACTCCATACTCAGCAATGTAGAAGACTCTTAATTTCCCTCTGAAATGGCCTATTCAATAGTCTCCAGGGCAAATAGGGATGGGCAATAAATGCCGGCCTTGTCAGTGCCTTCCAAATTGCATTTAAAAAAACCTGCAATCACATGCCTCAAGAGGCTAATTAGCCACCTAACTGATATAAATTAAGGCATTTAATTCATACAGTTATTTCTATCGTTCCAGCATTGTCACTTTGCTTTTGTATGCAACAAAGTAATTTTCTTATTCCCAGTCTGGACGTTTTGATTTGCAGTAAATACTAGGAAATTGGGCAGCACAAGATTACTATCCTGTCAAGTTGTTCACCTAATTTTGTGTCCATTCATTTAGGTGAATAGAACATCAGGTGACTCTCTCAGGCCCTCAGTCCTCCCTGATTTTCCTCTTCTCTGCACAGTAAATTCAGTCCAGTGGTAAACAAGAAGATTTACCCCTGATTTATAAAACCTAGCATTTAATTCGGTTTTTTTAAGAGCTTTATCAGCTTCTGATCCAACTTTTAATGATTAGCCACAGAAGCCATTAAGTCTCCCATTTCCACTACGAATAAACGTTTTCTAAATTAGTATATATTTTCTCACTTTCTTCTCTCTCAGAATGTCTCAACTCTTATTTCTCCAAGTCAAATTTCATCCAGCATCTATCTGTCCAATCTACTAACCTGGCCATGCTCTGCTGAATTCATTCAGAATCCTCTTAATAATTAACAACATCTTTTGGCTCCCCCCACTTTACTTGGGGTCGCCACAATATTGGTTGATCACCCTTCTCCCTCTTCCCCTATCAGTCACCCACCCTCTTCCAAGCTCGCTGTGTTTACATTTCTCACCACCACATCTGGCCTGAGGCCTTCCTCTTGCCTTCTTCCTGGCAGTACCACCTTTATTACTGACCTCATCACATTCCCTCTCTCTATCACCACGGCAGATGAACATTTCATTTCAATCTCTTCTCAGTTACTTTCTTCCATATATTACAATCCCAGATCATGGGCGAAATTCTCCGGAAAGGGCGCGATGTCCGCCGGCTGGCGCCCAAAACGGCGCAAATCAGACGGGCATCGCGCCGCCCAAAAGGTGCGGAATGCTCCGCATCTTTGGGGGCCGAGGCCCAACATTGAGGGGCTAGGTCGGCGCTGGACGAATTTCCGCCCCGCCAGCTGGCGGAAAAGGCCTTTGGTGCCCCGCCAGCTGGCGCGGAAATGACATCTCCGGGCGGCGCATGCGCGGGAGCGTTAGCGGCCGCTGACGGCATTCCCGCGCATGTGCAGTGGAGGGAGTCTGTTCTGCCTCCACCATGGTGGAGACCGTGGCGGAGGCGGAAGGGAAAGTGTGCCCCCACCGCACAGGCCCGCCCGCGGATCGGTGGGCCCCGATCGCGGGCCAGGCCACCGTGGGGACACCCCCCGGGGCCAGATTTCCCCCCCGTCTCCCCCCCCAGGACCCCGGAGCCCGACCGCGCCGCCTTGTCCCACCGGTAAGGTAGGTGGTTTAATTTACGCCAGCGGGACAGGCATTTTAGCAGCGGGACTTCGGCCCATCCAGGCCGGAGAATCGAGCGGGGGGGACGGCCAACCGGCGCGGCGCGATTCCCGACCCCGCCGAATCTCTGGTGCCGGAGACTTCGGCAACCGGCAGGGGCGGGATTCACGCCAGCCCCTGGCGATTCTCCGACCCGGCGGGGGGGTCGGAGAATCTCGCCCCATGTTACTACTGGACAGTCAGGTCCCAGAATGGAATCCTGGCTTGATAGACCATGGGTTGGATTCTCCGCAGTCCGACGCTGAAATTGCGTTTGGCGCGGGGGCGGAGAATTAACTTTTGCGTTAAAATCGGACCCGGCGCCGCTTCAGCGATTCTCCGGGACTCGAGAATCGGCCTTTTCGCGAATTACTCCACGCGGCTGGGGAGCCATTGCCAGAGACCCACCCAGCTATTCTCCGCTCCCAGACGGCCGAGTTCCCGATGGCATGGTTCCAACCACCTATTGCCATTTGGGAACCGCGCGTGGTGGCTGCAGATTCAGTCCATGGCCGCCCTGGTGGGGGGCGGGGGATCGGGCACGGGGGGGAGGAGGGGGGCCTTATGGGTGGCTGGGGGACATATCAGGTCAGTCCGATGCAAGGGCACATGGCAGATTGGCTGGGATTACATTTTGGAGCTGCCTCCGCGGTCCGAGTCCACCATGGCGCTCGGCGCGGATGCTGGAGGCCGCCGCCATGCGCATTGGTAAACTCGAAACCGGACGTGCGGGGGCCCGCTAAAGCGCAGGAGTGCAACGCCAGCGTTTTTGCGCCGGTGTGGGGACTTAGCCCAATTTTGGGAGAATTCAGCCCCATAACTTTTATTTTTTGACTCAATATGTGGATGAAGAGAATCACAGAAATGCCTGTTAACTGAACAAATGAATGAAACATTTATTAAACAAGAAAAGATTGACTATAATAAAATACTCTTTCACCCCACCTGTATCTTCACAGATGTATACAGATTTTTAAAGCTTACACAAGTCACAAAATATATTTTATAATTGTGATGAATGCAGGAAATTGTTATATATTGTATTTTATATGTTGTTGTAGTAACTTTATTAAATAACTCTGGGTTGATTGATTTATTGTCACATGTACCGAAGTACAATGAAAAGTATTTTTGTGCGGCCAAGGGGACGTACAGAGTACGTACACAGTAGGCAAAAAGAATAACCAACAAAGTACATCAACAAATAAGTAATTGGTTACAGTGCAGAACGCATAACAGTTCAAACACATACAGGCAATATCTCTTCTAAAGCTGTGATTAAGGGATGGTAAAGGTTAGCTAATCATTGATTTTAACCATTTACTTGTATACAGAGAGATGGCTAATGGAATATTCTATACATTCCATTATGCACCTGGGGTGTAGATAATTTATGAAGGATTGTGTTTAGTCATAGCTAATCAGGCCGTGGAAAATCTTAGTGGAAGGAGGCTGGAGAATACCTTGTGCCTGGGGTAGCAATGATGTAATGCATGGAAGGAGGCAGGTCTGTCTGTAGGTTTTGCAATTTACCACAGGATTTGAGTCTGACAAGACAGAAGGATTTTCAGGTTGTTCCTGATAGCGTCTCTCTTTCTCTAAAGCCTGCACTGAGAAACTTTATTTATAAGTGTCATTTGAACTATTTTTGATTTTTTAATTGGAATGTATGGTATCAGCTGTAAATAGGAGTTAAAGGTTTTCCCCCTTTTATTTAAGAACTGTTTTAACTGTTAATTATAATCCTATTACTATGGTGAAAATTTGATTGACTCTGTGTTTAAATTCAAGTTTGTTTTAACATAAAATATACCTCTTGGCCAGTGTTATCACTCTTGTGGTTCAGTTGTCTTCCCTCATAGTCTTACAAATTGCAAATTGTTATGATTATTGTATGGTTGTCCTAACATACTCTAATAATCTCAATGAGCACACAGTCCTTGTAAACCAACAGGCCAACTGTGGTCAGGCGCACCGCACTCTGAAATAAAGTGATGCCACCAAATGTAGTTTCCGTAGCTTTCCCATCAAATCTCCACAGATGGTTACCATACTGAGAGCCAACTGGTCTCATTGGAACTCTAATCTCTTAACAAGTGTTTCCAAACTCCATTTTCAACTAACAAGCCTTAGATTCTTCTGCAAAATGCTTTCTCTCGGATGCCTTCACCAAGTATCGACTTCCAGGATTTCAATCTATCTTATCAGTATTCCACTGCCTTGGATTACTATATGCATTGAAGCTTCCACACAATCTCTCAAATACCCAGCCATGCCAACAGAACACCGCTGCTTCACAGGCTGTACTGAGGTCGCTAACATCAGAATTACTTTCAATATATGGGGCTGGATTCTCCTGGCAGCGGCTAAGTGCCGGCTCGAATGGAGAATTTGTGGGAGGTTTACGATGAAAAGAATCAGCGCCGACCCCTCACCGATTCCAGGCTCCCGCGCCTAAAACGGTTGAAGAATGGCTTGGTCCATGGTCACGCATGCACACGGCTGACAACCTGCAGCAGTTGCTCTGTACAACATGGTGCCGGCCGTGCACGGACCCGGCTTGCCATCTGCGACCCTACAGCCCATCCCTGCCACCCCCCACTTGGTCCCCCCAGTCCTGGCGGAAGCGCCCGGTCAGGGGCATGGATCCCGGCCGAGTGTGGCTGTGCTGGACACAATCCGCAGCCGCCACGCCAGGTTCCCGCACAGCTGACACGTGTCCCGCGCCATCGGGGACTCACCCATTGGGGGCGGAACATCATGGGAGTGGCACTCAATGATGCGCCAATGCTGTTGCAATGGAGCGTTGTGCACAACACGGTGACGCCATTTCCGAGGGTGTGTAACATGGCTGACCGGCGTCAAACTGCCGTTGGCCCCGATTTGGCTGTCAGAGCCAATTCTACGCCCAATCGCCGATTACTATATCGATGTCAGGCAACGGAGAATCCAGCCCATGGATTTTCGCTAGCCAACTTCACCAACTCTGCCCCTTTCAGCACCATTTTTTTGAACTGGGAGCTACTTTCTTTAACTTCAGTGAACAGCATATTGTTCAGATTCCAATTATTTGTTTCTTTGACTTCAGTCTTCCTGGGACTTCTCTTTTATTCCCTGGTCTCTGGAACTATCTGTTCTTTATTTCCTGGGACTTGTTTCCTGCCCCATAGTCCATTGTTCTGCTTCCCTGCTGGCAGATTCTGCGAGAGCTGGTTTTCTTCAGGGGTACCAAATAAACTGCAAGTGCTTATGTTTTTCAATGCCGGCCCCGTTGATTGCTAAGCAACAGCCTAGTCTTTCTTTAAACATTGTTTGTTTTCACATCATAAACCATTTCATTACAATGCAAGCACAGTTTAAAGTGACCAACACCCACAGATATGCAGGCACATTTGTTTAACATGAAGTTAACTGAGGTTTTAACCCTCTCTGATACAGAAACATGAAATTAAACTTATTGAAACCTATACCTTATTTCTAATACCCAAAAATACAAATGTAGATTATTTTAAACTACCTCTGTTTCCTGACAGATACTCCCACAATCTTCATTGATCTTTTGAGGGCTGGATTCTCATTTTGTACTTTCTCATTACTCCACACATCTACCTTAGTATCTGCATCTCATTCGTATCCCCAATCATTGTTCCATTCTTCTTGATGCTTCCGAAGTTTCTGCTTTATGTAACAAGACTAATCGCAACTACTTTGTAGATTCTTCCTTTCAATTTCAGAGATACCTTTCTATTACATAACACTCCCCTGTACTTCTTCCAATTACCTCAACCAGAGATAATCTGTTACTTAATTTCCATTTACATACTTCTATCTTCTGCCACCACCAACCACAGGTACTTGAAACTACTCATTCTCTCCAAGTCTTTACCCGTAATCTTTATACCCTCTCCCTAATCTTCTTTCCTAGGCTCAAGCTGCATAAATTGGGTCTTTGGTCCACTGACCTTCATACACCTGTTTTTCAGAGCTTTTCTCTAGTACTCCAGGTGCCTGCTTATGTTTTCACCATCTCTATCACATAGCACACATCATTGCACCATGGCACAACCTGTGTCACTTGTTCAATTAGACCATCAATGACAATCAACAACAGAAAAGAACTCAGTGCCGATCCAACTTTGGCTTTGAAACTCGTGCTCTCCCACACTGCCTCTTACTGTTGTCTGGCACTCCTTGTACATGTCCTGTAATTGTCATACCTACTTCTCAGGGACTCCATGAATTCTATCAATCTCCAGATTTCCTCTCTCGGCACCCTTATAAGCCACTACTTATAAGTTATAATGAAATGAAAATCGCTTATTGTCACAAGTAGGCTTCAATGAAGTTACTGTGAAAAGTCCCTAGTCACCACATTCCGGCGCCTGTTCGGGGAGGCTGTTACGGGAAGCCACTCCTTTAACAGTTCCTTCTTTTCCTTGACTACCCTTTCTGTGTTTTCATTCCACCACCAAGTTTCTTTTCCATCCTTTCTCCTTCCTGATGATCTTTCACACACTCCTTCACCATTTTCCTAATCTAAGCTGCCACTAAGTTCCACCAGTCTTCCATGGTGTCTCTCATAAATTTTCTATTTCTCTTAGTTGTCTCACTATACGATATATGAATCCTCCCTTCACTCGGGAATCTTTGATCTTTTACCATCTGTCCACCTCTTATCAGCTGTTGTTTTGTTTCCTTTGCAATCACCCATATCACCAGGACTCTTGGTTGGCTGGTCAATGCCTCATTTGGGAAATGTAGCAGTTCTCCGCTTCTTTTGCATGCTATTTTCTAAATGTAATGTAGTCCATCTGTGCTTCTCAGTGACCACTGTTGTGGGTTATGAAGTGACATCTGCATTTTTGGTACCATGTTTTTAGTATTAACAGATGGCTTGACATGACAAACTCCAGCATCTTGGCTTCTATTTCATTTGCTGCTCCAAAACCATGTCCGCCATGAATAACCTTATCTCCTGTTGTTTCTCTCCTTACATGTCCATTTATGTCATCTGTCACCACTAGCCTGTCACTGTTTGGTATTGGTTGAATTGCATTCTCTGTCTTTTCCCAGAATTCGGCTGTCTCCTTTGGTCTGTGATGCAAAACAACTATCCGTGTTTCACTTCTCCCCCTGATTTCTAGCTTTATTTTGATGATACTGTCACTGATTCTGTCCACTACCACAAGCACCTTGTTCTTCATTTTTCCAACACCTTTTTTTCTCCCTATCCAATCCATGGTAGGAAACTTTATATCCACTACCAATTTCTCTTGTCTTGATGCCCTTCCAGTTTGTTTCCTGGAGACCCATGATTTTTATTCCTTTTCATAAGAGCAAGTCAGTTACTTCACAACTTCTCCTTGTCAGGCTACTGATATTTACACTTGCTGTTTTGAGTTTGCTCATCTTTCAACCTCTTCCCTGGGTTTTCTTCTTTGGACATTGTTGTTCATAGGATTGTGACCCTTGCCCCTTTCTCCCTGGGTTTGGGCAGGGAGCAGAGACACTCTGCATTGCTTTCAGGCTAAGCCCTAACATGTGTGCCACTCACAATTAAAACAACTATCTCTAGATTTGGCTGACAGTTTTACAGCAAAATGCCCTTTCTTCTGCTAATCCTTCCCATTTATCCAGGCTCGGAGTAGGCTCCAATACACATTGACTTGCATACACTAGTGGCTGGGTTCCTCTTCACAATTAACAATACTTTCTATTTGTGTGGAGTCTGCAAATCTTAGTAATATATATATATATAATATATATATACAAAGCAATGGAGCCAATAGTGACCCCTGAGTAACTGTTTACATCCCTCCAGTCCCAAAATCATTGATTAACTCTTATTCTCATTTTCCATCTATGAGCCAACTTCTTATCCACATTTCCTTTTATACCACGTTCTTTAAATTTATCAACAATGCCCTTGTGCGGCAACTGTACTAAACACCTTTTGAAAACCAATCTGTACAACATCCATTCCATTTTCTTTATCAATATGTATTCTTCACTCCTCAAATAACTTCCAAAATTGTCAGACATAAAATGCCTTTTACAAATTACACTGACAGCTAGTAATGAAATATATCTATGAAGGTGAGTATTCCTTTTATGTGTCTGGAAGATGACCAGTACTGACTGATGTATATTTATCCCTCTCTCCTTTTTTAGGAATAAATATTATCATTTAAAAAAATAAAACAAAGGTGGCACGATGGTACAGTGGTTAGCACTGTTGCCTCACGGCGCCAAGCCCCAGATCATTGTCTGTGTGGAGTTTGCACATTCTCCCCATGTCTGTGCGGGTCTCACCCCACAACCCAAAGATGTGCCGGGCAGGTTATTTGGCCAAGCAAAATTGCCCCTTAATTGGAAAAGATAATTAGGTACTATAAATTTAAAAAAAAATAAACCATAGCATAGACCAAGTGGACGCTGGGATAACGTGGGCACAAGGGTACAAAAGGATTTGCATAGGGGCAGGGGCATATGCACAGCATATGAGAGCTGCTCAGAGTTAACAATAAACCCTTATTGTTCGAAGTCCTTGGTTGCCACACATTGCAACCCAGTACCTCCACGTGGTAATAGGAGTTGGCAGAATGGTACAGGGACTTTGCCACATAAACCGCTTGTGTTCAAAAATAATATTGGACAAAATTTGAGAAAGAGTCAATCTATCTACTGCAGTGCCACTTTATCAGGCAAATCCAGGAAAATTTACAGTATACACTTTCTTAAACTTAGTGGACACTGAGGCCGTCGAGCAATTAGAATAATTTGTTTTTCAATCGAAGGAAGAGAAGGAGGACTCCAAGATATTGCGAAAAAAGTTTGAACACATATGCATGCCAGTAAAGTACATGACATCAGACAGATGTGCATTTAATGCTACCAATCAAAAATTTGATGAATCAATTCAATCTCACAGTGTGAAACCTTGCAGAAGAATGTGCATTTGGTACCCTTACCATCAAACTTGTGAGAGATCTCATTTTGTGTGGTCCATAGTATGTTGTCCACAAGCAGCTTCTTCGTGAGAAAGAAATGAGCAGTCAGAAATAAGCATCTTGCCCCAACTGCGGTGGATCACCTCACAGAACAGAACTGCATTTGGTGAATTCTGCAACAAATGTAGCAAATGGCACCATTTTTGAAATGCTGCAGATCCAAGCCACAGCAGCCTATCTAAGCCACCAGCCACATTGCAGCCAATCATTCCGAACCCCAAGGTTCGGAGCACAAGCAAGGTAAACAAATTGGAGCTCAATCAGAGTAACCAAGACACTGAGCCTCCAACAACACGCAACTGTAAGTGTATCAAAACTATCATGGAGAAAGGTGAGATTTCCACTACCTTAAACATTGTCTGCTGCAACGCAAGTCTAAATTGACACTAGAATAAAGTGCAATATACTGTCCAGGCACTGCTGAAGGAAGTCAACCCATATGCTACACTGGATTCTAACACCCAGGTGGACCTCATGGCGTATGGCAGACAAACTATACGCAGGGAAAGTGTGGCTACTCTCCATCACACTCAGGGCAGCTTCCAGTTTTATATCATTGACTAAAATGTAAAGCCACTGTTGGGTCTTCGGGACAGCACCAAACCGAGCTGATACACTTTGTTCAGGTGGACACACTCTGAAATGCCAGACCCCAGAAATGATAGAATATAAAGCCCTAGTCAATTACAATTCATTGGGAAGCTACCTGTAATATATCACATGAGGAGAGGTGACTCAGTACCACCAGCAGTCTGAGAAGTGTTCACCAGCTATGAAGCACAAGGTAGTCAATGAGCTGGACTGGATGACAACACTGGGTGCCACAGCCCCCATTGACGAGGCCACAAGAGTGTGTTTCAGCAATGGTGGCTGAAGTATAAACCCAATTTACCTAAACAAGGTGCTGCTCAAACCTCATCATCCTATGAATATGGGGGAACAGGTTATAGCTGACATGCCCAATACCAAATTTGTCAGCATCTTGGATGCGAAATGTGGGTTCTGGCAAATTCTTCTGGATGGTGAATCCTCGAAATTCACTACATTCAAGTCTACGGTAGGCAGATAGTTTTTGCTCCGTATACCCTATTGGATCTCCATGGCAGTGGTGCATGGAGCAACCCTGTAAAATCATCAGCGATGCCATCCTTGTCTGGGGTCAAACAAAGCGAGAACATGATGCATGTCTTCATTTAGTCCTCGATAGAATTCGGACCATCCTGTTAAAGCTCAACCCTGCTAAATATGGATTCAGTGTCAACCAGATTCCCAATGTGGGTCACTTATTCACAGCAATACGACAGATGTCGATTGCTGTGAACAAGCATACTTCTCAGAGTTTCCTTGGTGTGACGCATTATCTTTCCAAGCACATTTCTTGCTACAGTGAGGTCAACAGATCCCTTCATCAGCTCCTCCACCAATATGTCAAATGGTCTTGGCGAAGTTTTCAACAAACTCAAACAGGCACTCTCAGTCCATCAGGTGCTACAACACTGTAATGTACGAACAACTGTACTCCGATGCCTCCTATTATGGACTTGATTTTCTTCCAGTGACTGTTCTCGCACATTGTTATACCTCAGCTGCTTGTCCCAGCTTAAATGGAGAAGATGTAGGCCGGATGGCCATGCGAATGCTGGGACTACATGAGTACAAAAGGGGTCTCTCCGGAGCTTGGACAGATGCACACCATGTAAGAGCTGCTCAGAGTTAACAATAAATTTTTATTGTTCTCACACCTTGATCACCAATCATTGCAACCCAGTACTTCTGCACAAAGTTAAACATCCAAGTTAAGAATTTAGTTGATGTCTATAAATTGCTCCATTTTCAGACCTGTCTCACCGCCTGAACTATTCGGGTGTATTGACTACATGCTCTGTAAATCATTCAGAACTATGTTATGCTATACACCATGTGCACTTTGCTTGAAGGCTGATCCTTGGCTCACTGTCTGCTTATTCTTCATCCTGAGTTCTTTTCTTGGCAGTTTTATGTGAGTGTGGGTCTAACATTACTTTCGCAATAAGGCTGCTATATGGAATATGCGACAGGACGAGAAAGCAGGTCCCACATCTACTTTAGTCAGAATTTGAATAGGTATTATTCTGAGCCACGTGCTATAACTCCCCAGCCAATTGAGCTAACTGGCTTTCTGTTATCCTATATCCACACAGAATTTGGAAGCAAGGCTTCTGATGCACAATTCTTTAAACTATGTGAAACCTTGTGTGTGTATATATATATATATATATATATATATATGTGTGTATTTAAGATTGTCTACCCATGCTACATTTCGTAATTTAGGTTACATTTTGCATTCTCTCTAAAAATAAAATATATTCTGAATAAAATAAGACAAAAGAGTAATGACAAGAAAATTAAAAACCTGCACAGACTTCCTTGAGCTTTCTTAAAAAATAATTTTGATGCTTGATTTATTTTACTGCTGCCATTAGAGAACTAAATCACAGCGCAACTGGAGATAGTTTTGAATCTGACCTGACTACTGCGGGAGGTGTAAAGCGAGAATAAAGTGTAGTTGATTTATTTAGGAAGCTGACAGATCAAGGATAGCAACCTGGGAATGATCTAAACTGTTTGACTGAAAAGTTTGGTTTGTTAATTCAGGGATAAAGTGTCACTGAGCTATATCAGAAGTGATATAAGTACTGGAGCCATCTTGTGATTCAGCAGTGAGATTAAACATGATACAAAGTCTTGTGTTTTCTGTTGCAGAAAAATAAGTTAATTAAATGGGAATCTAATTCCAGTAATGTATTGCTGTTTGGAAGATTCATTAAACCACCAGGGATAAAGTTGTTTTTGTCAAATGAGATGTGACATGTACTTTGCTATCAGCCCAGTAGATAACACATAATTAAAATGCCTTTGCATAAAATTCTGGGTTAAAATAAGTTAATAGATTCATCACTTATTATAGCCAAAGAAACACAGATATTAAGCTGGAACCTTTTAGCAGAGATAAAAAGCACATGCACATAAACATCCCATCTATCTCTGCATGTATTCATGGCATTGCCTAAGTACTACTAATTATGTCATGTGCATGCTACTATAATTTTTTTAAGGAATAGGTAATTCATATTGAAAGTAATGGCAAGAGTAGCAGCTGGAGCAGTGAGCAAAAAGAACCACTATGCGTTATCATGACTAATGCCATCAATTAGTGCCTGGTGGAACGCTCAAGGGGAACATCTAGTTAGAATAGAATCTGACTTATCCATCAAAGAAAATACTGCCTAGTTTTCAGACAAGCAATAACCATTCGACACAAAAATCTTGAAGATAAATAAAGATAAGAAAGTCATTCAGCCCTTCTTAACTTCTCTAAAAAAGACACCTTGAAATTAATCTTAAGGCCAGGATTTCCCAGCCTCATCATGGGGACTTCCGCTGCCATTCAAATGTTTGTTGACTTTGGCAGGACCGGAAGATCCTGCCAGCTGGGAGGGCCTGGAAAATTCTGGCCTTAAGTAGTTTATTTCCATCATCTGACCCAAAGACTATTCCAAATTTTGATTACTATTTGTGCAAAGAGAGCCACCCTGTCATCATCCTTAAATGCATTTTTATTATTTTTAGCCTTTGCCTCTATGTGCTACTACCTTTAAGTACTTTAATGTAGACTAATAAGTCTAACTCTCATTCACACCCCAAAAGGATAATGGGCGTCATTACATTTTCCAAATCAGCTTGTGGCCCTTTGCTACTCTTCCTGACTGCCGGAATGTTTTCCTTGTGAATAGAAGTTTTGATTGTTGTCTTATTTGTATGTAAAGGATAATAATCTTTATTATTGTCACAAGTAGGCTTACATTAACACTACAATGAAGTTACTGTGAAAATCCCCTCGTCGCCACATTCTGGTGCCTGCTCGGGTACACTGAGCGAGAATTCCGAATGTCCAATTCACCTAACAGTACGTCTTTCGGATCTTCATAGAATCATAGAATCATAGAAGTTTACAGCATGAAAACAGGCCCTTCGGCCCAACCAGTCCATGCCGCCCAGTTTTTACCATTAAGCTAGTCCCAGTTGCCCGCACTTGGCCCATAACCCTCTATACCCATCTTACCCATGTAACTATCTAAATGCTTTTTAAAAGACACAATTGTACCCGCCTCTACTACTACCTCTGGCAGCACATTCCAGACACTCACTACCCTCTGAGTGAAGAAATTGCCCCTCTGGGCCCTTCTGAATCTCTCCCCTCTCACCTTAAACCTATGCCCTCTAGTTTTAGACTCCCCTGCCTTTGGGAAAAGATGTTGACTATCTACCTTATCTATGCCCCTCATTATTTTATAGACCTCTATAAGATCACCCCTAAGCCTCCTACGCTCCAGGGAAAAAAGTCCCAGTCTATCCAGCCTCTCCTTATAACTCAAACCATCAAGTCCCGGTAACATCCTAGTAAATCTTTTCTGCACTCTTTCTAGTTTAATAATATCCTTTCTATAATAGGGTGACCAGAACTGCACACAGTATTCCAAGTGTGGCCATACCAATGTCTTGTACAACTTCAACAAGACGTCCCAACTCCTGTATTCAATGTTCTGACCAATGAAACCAAGCATGCCGAATGCCTTCTTCACCACCCTGTCCACCTGCGACTCCACCTTCAAGGAGCTATGAACCTGTACTCCTAGATCTCTTTGTTCTATAACTCTCCCCAACGCCATACCATTAACTGAGTAGGTCCTGGCCTAATTCGATCTGCCAAAATGCATCACCTCACATTTATCTAAATTAAACTCCATCTGCCATTTGTCGGACCACTGGCCTAATTGATCAAGATCCCGTTGCAATCCTAGATACCCTTCTTCACTATCCACTGTGCCACCAATCTTGGTGTCATCTGCAAACTTACTAACCATGCCTCCTAAATTCTCATCCAAATCATTAATATAAATCACAAATAACAGTGGACCCAGCACCGATCCCTGAGGCACACCACTGGTCACAGGCCTCCAGTTTGAAAAACAACCCTCTACAACCACTCTCTGTCTTCTGTCGTACAGCCAATTTTGAATCCAATTGGCAACGTCACCCTGGATCCCATGAGCTTTAACCTTCTGCAACAACCTACCATGCGGTACCTTGTCAAAGGCTTTGCTAAAGTCCATGTAGACAACGTCTACTGCACTGCCCTCATCTACCTTCTTGGTCACCCCCTCAAAAAACTCAATCAAATTTGTGAGACATGATTTTCCACGCACAAAGCCATGCTGACTGCCCCAAATCAGTCCTTGCCTCTCTAAATGCTTGTAGATCCTGTCTCTCAGAATACCTTCTAGCAACTTACCTACTACAGACGTTAGGCTCACCGGTCTGTAGTTCCCAGGCTTTTCCCTGCTGCCCTTCTTAAACAAGGGCACAACATTCGCCACTCTCCAATCTTCAGGCACCTCACCTGTGGCTGCCGATGATTCAAATATCTCTGTTAGGGGACCCGCAATTTCCTCCCTAGCCTCCCACAACATCCTGGGATACATTTCATCAGGTCCCTTGATGCGCTTTAAGACTTCCAGCACCTCCTCCTCTGTAATATGCACACTTCTCAAGACATCACTATTTATTTCCCTTAGTTTCCTAACATCCATGCCTTTCTCCACCGTGAATACCGATGAGAAATATTCATTCAGGATCTCACCCAACTCTTGTGGCTCTGCACATAGATGTCCTTGTTGATCCTTAAGAGGCCCTTCTCTGTCCCTAGTTACTCTTTTTCCCTTTATGTATCTGTAGAAGCTCTTTGGATTCTCCTTTGCATTATTTGCAAAAGCAATTTCATGTCCCCCTTTTGCCCTCCTGATTTCCCTCTTAACTCTATTTCGACAATCTCTATACTCGTCAAGGGATCCACTTGATCCCAGTTGTTTATGTACGTCATATGCCTCCTTCTTCTTTTTGACCAGAGTCTCAATATCTCGAGCCATCCAGGGTTCCCTACTTCTACCAGCCTTGCCCTTCACTCTAAAGGGAATGTGCTTACCCTGAACCCTGGTTAACACATTTTTAAAAGCCTCCCATTTACCAGCCGTCCCTTTGCCTGCCAACAGTCTCCCCCAATCTACCTCTGAAAGTTCCTGTCTGATACCATCAAAATTGGCCTTGCCCCAATTAAGAATTTTAACTCTTGGGCCAGACCTATCATTCTCCATAGCTATCTTAAAACTAATGGAGTTATGGTCACTTGTCCCAAAGTGATCCCTCACTAACACTTCTGTCACTTGCCCTTCCTTATTTCCCAAGACGAGGTCAAGTTTTGCCCCCTCTCTAGTTGGTCCATCCACATACTGAGTGAGAAATTCCTCCTGAATACACTCAACAAATTTCCCTCCATCCAAGCCCCTAATGCTATGGCTGTCCCAGTCAATGTTGGGAAAGTTAAAGTCCCCTACTATTACCACCCTATTTTTCTTGCAGCTATCTGTAATCTCCTTACATATTTGCTCCTCAATTTCCCGCTGACTATTTGGGGGCCTATAGTACAGACCTATCAAGGTGATCTCTCCCTTCTTATTTTTCAGTTCCACCCATATAGACTCAGTGGGCGAACCCTCGGATATATCCCCTCTAAGTACTGCCGGGATGTTCTCCCTAATCAAAAGCGCCACTCCCCCTCCTCTCTTACCTCCTGTTCTATCCTTTCTGTAGCCCGGAACATTGAGCTACCAGTTCTGCCCCTCCCTTAGCCATGTTTCAGTCATAGCTATAATATCCCAGTCCCATGTGCCCATCCATGCCCTGAGTTCATCTGCTTTGCCCGTCAGGCCCCTTGCATTGAAATAAATGCAGTTTAATGTAGACTTTCCTTGCTCTCTGCCCTGCTTTCTCTGGTCATGCTTTACACACTCTCCCTTCCTGCCTTTTGTTTCCATCCCCACTGACTTCCTACATCGGTTCCCATCCCCCTGCCACATTAGTTTAAACCCTCCCCAACTGCACTAGCTTGTGTATCTTGTAGGAAGAAACCGAAGTACCCGGAGGAACCCCACGCAGACAAGAGTGAGAAGATCAAACTCACAAGAGGGAAGATTAGATTGGAAAAGGTCACCGAGGTAGGAGGGAGCAAGTTTGTAGAAGGATAGCAAGAATGGTTTTAAATTGAATCTGTTGGACAGCAAGGAGCCAGTGTGGCTAAGCAGTGGCCGGGATGATAGTGACATGGATTTAATGCGATCGTTACCTGGCATGGTGGAGAGGATCAGTTGATGCAGCTGCTTTATACAGACATACATTAATTTGAGGTGCAAATCAGATGAAAGGAATAAGAAATTGGATATGTGAGACCACCTTGTCATTATTTACATGGGAACCTGCCTCATTGTGCACAGCTGCCTGCACAAACCATCCTGCTGTCATGGCAGAGCAAGACCGGAGATTCATTGCTGACCTCAGGGAAGCTCCATGGCCTTTTGGCCTCTCTCAATAGCAAACATTGAGTCAAAGACAAGGTTTTCTTCAAATTATGAAGGATTTCAAACCTAGCCCTTCCATTTCTCATGCTCCTATACTTGTCCTTAACTTGTATTTCTCAACTCCTTTGGTGATTGATGCAAAACACATCAATCACTAACCCAGTGCCTTTCGCCAACCAAGGGTTTAATTCAATTTAAATTTTAGAATTAAAGGTTTCTTCAAATAGTCTTTGACAAAGGGACATCTGGACTCGAAACGTTAGCTCTTTTCTCTCCCTACAGATGCTGTCAGACTTGCTGAGATTTTCCAGCATTTTCTCTTTGGTTTCAGATTCCAGCATCCGCAGTAATTTGCTTTTATTCTTCAAATAGTCATTGGGTGATTGAGAAATTGAGTATTTCTGAAAAGAGAGGCATGCCAAAGTTTTTTGTCTTGCACTCATTTGGACACTTGGCAAGAATACCAATAAAAGGGTAAAGCAACAATTTATACTATGTGAGCAGAGAATAATGACTGGTTGGCAAATGGGCTCTGATTGGTAGAGGTGTTGCCATGGAGAATGTTGATGGTGGCTGACAGTTAATGAGATTCATAGAATCATAGAATTTACTGTGCAGAAGGAGGTCCTTTGGCCCATCGAGTCTGCACCGGCCCTTGGAAAGAGCACGTCACTTCAGCCTATCCCAGCCCGGTAACCCAGTAACCCCACCTAACATTTTGTGGTCACTAAGGATAATTTATCATGGCCAATCCACCTAACCTGCACATCTTTGGACTGTGAGAGGAAACCGTAGCACCCAAAGGAAACCCACGCAGACACGGGGAGAACGTGCAGACTCCGCACAGAAAGTGACCCAAGCAGGGAATCGAACCAAGGACCCTGGAGCTGTGAAACAACTATGCTACCACTGTACTACCATTTGCCGGCTCATTCCTCAGGGTCAGGCTACCCGGTTTAATTTTAAACAATGCTTGGCAGTTAACTGTCAGTCACCATCAACAGTTGAACATGTTTCCATTGCCCTAGCTGGGAGTGCATTCAAAATTCTAACCACTCATTCTATGCTATAATGTAACTGTTATATAAGAACAGGTTTTAACAGGTACAAAGTGAGCAAATCCACAGTGGCTCTCATGGAATATAGGAGGTACAGGAGAGAACTCAGAAAAGCAATTAAGAGAGAAAAACTGGGGTAAGATTAGGGAAAATCCCAATTATTCCATAAGTATATCAAGGGGAAGAGGATTACCATGGAAACAGTAGAATCTATTCAGGGCCAAGGAATAATCTGTGCGTTGAGCTGAATGATATTGATAGGGTGTTAAACAAATACTTCACATCTGTCTTCACTTTAGAGAAGGGGGATGTGGATGCATAATTCAGACAGAGGGATTGCAAGGTTATTGTGCAGTTTGACATAGGGAGTGAGAAGACACTGGAGGTTTTGGAGGGCTTAAAAGTAGGCAAATACCCAGATCCAAAAGAGTTATACCCCAGGCAGCTGTGAGAGGCAAGAGAGGAAATGATAGGGGATCTGACCCAAATTTTTAATTTCCCTCAGGCCACAGGCGATGTACCAGAGGACTATAGGATTCCACTTATCAAGAAGGGCAGGAGAGATAAGCCAGCAAATTATAGGTCCGTGAGTCTCACATCAGTGGTCGAGAAACTGTTGGAGAAAATTCTGAAGGACAGAATCAAACTCTACTTGGTGAGCCAAGGTTTCTCCTGGCACCTGCTACTCAATGACCACGCCTGCGAGACCTCGCAAGGCACCATTTAGTATTGGTCCATGCAGACATGAATCAGGCATATTAGCACCTGGGAGAGTCTCCCAGGCCATAGGAGACCCCTGGGTCTGTACCCTGGCATTCCACCTGGCACCTGGGCACCTTGGCACTACCAGCCTGTCACCATGGCAGTGCCACTCTGGGACTACCAGGCTGACAAGGACACTGCCAGCTTGCCAAGCTGCAGATTGGTAATGCAGGGATCACGCCTGGTGGGCATTACCAGGTAGAAGGTGGATGAAGCGGTTCCCAGGGGCCTCACCGAGGTTCGGGTGGAGGGGGAGTCAAAAGCGGGGGAGTGCTGGAAGATCAGGGCATCCAGACACAATGGAGCCCAATCTGCAAGGAACCTTTCCTGCTGACGACCTTCAGCTCATCAGCAAGAAATCACTCCGAGTGAGGCCTCGCCTCGGTGAAGAGAATCTTCCCAAGACCAAAAAACCCCACAAAAGTACTGTTGAATAGCAAAGGTTTCTCAGGGCTGCAGCCGTCAAAAAATACCCCGCTAAACACGCCCAAAACCAGACTTAGAAAATTTTCAGATGAATCGCTCCCTCAATTTTAGATTAGGATGTGAACAGACAAGAAGCTGTGCTCTCAATACAGTTCAGTTAAAGACCTGTCTGTGAACAGGTGGTCAGTTTCTGGGAAAAAGAGTTCAGTTAAAGATTTGACTGGGCACGGAGCAGACAAGCAGCTGTACCAGACAGTGAGTTTAAAATTTTCCTGTGCATGAGGAGCAAGGTCTCTGGCTGGCAATTCAAACAGTAGCTTGAGATAGGCAAGAATCTGCAAACTGGGTCTTGAAGGATATTGTTTATCCAAGGCATCTCTTTACAGCAAGTATTCCTGGGTCTGCTATCTGTACTTAAAATGCACTGTGACCTGAGATGTGTTTTGTTTGAGTGGTGATAAAGACAGCAGTTAGAATTGTTTCACTGTAGAGTTAGCATTGTTTAACTGGTGATTGAAATCGATTTGTCTCTATCATGTTAAAGTTAGTAATATTGTGTTAGTAATAAAGTTGTTCTAATATACTATCGGCGCGATTCAACCAAAACATTTCTAAGTGTCATTTTGAACGTATTTGGCGAGATATTTCCCAATGGCATTTTGGGTGAGATCCCTATGGGTATTCATCTACACTTCGTCATTTTTTGGGGCCTTGGGGAGTTTCTCCACTGTCTAGCTAAAATAGTAGTAAAAATTTTTTCAGCAATGGGGAGCTGAACCAGCCGGCTCCTCAAAGATCGGGACACCATTTTGAAAAGGTGCCCCAACCTTTAAGTGAGCATGAGGGTCACCCCCCCCCCCCCGCTCCCCCCCCCCCCCCCCCCCCCCGTGCACGCACACATGGACAATGTCACCCCCACCACACATGGGCATCACCCCAAGTGAGGACACCCCACAATGGGATCGCTGAGTGCTCCCACTTTTCAGGCCTTTCCAGCCCCCCTTTTGGGCCCTCCTCCTTTCAGGACTCCCACCCTTTAGCCCCCAATCTTTATGAGGCCCTTTCATAACTGCCCTTCAACTTTCCCACACTTCATAGCACCCCCTCATCCCCCCTTTCATGGGCATGGCTCCCCTGAGGCCTGAACCCTTGCGAGTGCCACCCTTGCACTGCCGCTCTGACACCTTGACAGTGCCCCTGCCAATCTTGTAGTGACACCTAGACACCTTGGCAGTGCCAGGGTGATAGTGCCAAGGTGCCAGACTGGCAGTGCTGAGGTACCCGGGTGCCAGAGGGAGAGCCAGGGTGCCACCCAGCCCAGCCATTAGTTCCCAGGCACCAGGAGAATCCAGCGCATGCATATTTAATGAGCCTAATAACTCATTTAAATATACTGATCTGAACCTCGCCGAGTGCGAGCGAGATCCAGATTAAGGTATCTCGAGATGTTTTGTTGAATTTTGCGAGACGTCTAACCAATGTCCTCACCGCGACGCCAAATCTGGCGCGATGAGGCCGGTAAATTGCTCCCTATATCCTTATTTATATATCCTTATTCACTCCTGAAGCAAAGTATCCTTTCCGCACAGTCTCACAAAATTAAAATAAATTGTTGGAGCTCCTGTGCGGTATCCTAGTAACTGTTGAGGTCTAGTCTGGGGTCGTAATAAAGCAGCATAATTGTTGGTGGGCGCACTGCCGATGCGCACCCGCGCCTGCTGACCAAAGTATTGCGTGAGTGCACGATGATGTCAGGTTACACGGCCAAAGAAATCAAATGCTATTTAATGTGCTTCTGGGTTGGTTGCGCTCCCGCCCAGACAGCATAAAATTCCACCCAAAACCTGGAAAGCTCTCTGGACAATAAATCACGGTGAAGCTCAAACTACTGTGTTCAGATGAAATATTTAAATCAGATTCCTAATACAGTTGAATGTTGAAGAGGACTTTAATAAACTTGCACAATGCTTTTCAATTTAATGGTCACTTACCTCCTAAGGACAAAGCCCTATGATTAATCACTGCATTGAAAACATACTTAAATCATCATATACTATTAGAAGTTTGCAAAACCTTTTAAACTTAAAAGGATCCTGACTCCACAGCAAGCTTCCTCCAAGATTCGCAAATTGACCTATCTGGTCACAGTCTTCAGGAACCCACTCACCCCAACGAAAATACTGATGTCATAAAATTGAATTTTTAGGTGGCATGTAACTGGTGACTCTGATGCCACTTTACATGAGCATCAGGTCGCGATGTGCCACCTTTCCCACCCTGGGGAAAATGGTCTCTGATGGGAATTAGCTGCTAAGTTTAAAAATGTAGCCTCGCAATCCCTCAGTCTAGCCATCCATTGTAGGTTTGGTCAGTGTCAATAAGGGAAAATACAGCCTAAAGTGTTTTCCCTAATTCCATTGCACAAATCCTTCATAGCTTTACATACATATCCACATGCACTGGGATACACTTTCTATTTGCAACCTAAGTGGTTACCCTATGCCTGATTTTACAATTGGATCAGAGCAGGGTGATTGCCCCATCATTCAATGGACAGGAGTTTCTGGCCCTTCCTGCAACAGGATCTTTTGTTCCCCGTCTAAGGCAACTCCCTGCGGCGAGTTCTCCAGTGACGGTTGAGCCACGCAAAATGTCGTAGACATAGGCTGGTCCGGAAGACCCTGCCGGTGGCCAATGGCGAGCCACCTTTTCCACTAGAAAACACATCAAAGGGGGGCTGGTGGAGGAGAAAATCCCTCCCAATGTCCTTATCCAATGGTTGGAACTTTCCACCCTTCATGCCGGCAGAATCCTGCAGTCCCGCTGATGGCGCAGCCCCGCCGCCGGTTTCACGGCAGTATGGAGTACATTCAACAGAAAAACACGTTGACAGCAACGGGACCAGAAGATTCTGCCGCTGGGCAATGAACGGGTCACCTTCACCACCACAAAATATGTGGCCGGGTGCGCAGAACATCCCACCCAATGTCTTCATATTTCTTCATCTCATTGTTAATTGCAAGACATTGCTGCTCTATTACCCGGCATAATAGCAGTCACCATGTGCAGCATTTTGTGATATTACAAAGTGTTATCAAAATAGACATATTTATTTAATTGGGTCCTGTACAGCCTAAAAACATGAGATTGTATTAGGGTGTACAAAGGCTGTTCATCCATCAGTGGGACATAGTCAGCTGCAGTCCCATTTTAAAATTGTATTAATAAGTTTGCCAAGGGTGTGTTATGAAAAGAGTACATTATAAATGCACAAGAAGATCAGATTGGGAATAATTGCTTATTATTCTTGTGATGCAGAAAACTGCAGCCCTTCCTGCAGGAGATATAGAGCCACTTGATTGTCATTAATGATGCCCTGCGCTTTGGGAACCCTGTCATTGCAGAAAGTTCAGTTATTTCATGTAATTATTGGCTGTCTGTGGGAAATATAATTGCTCGCTCTGATCAATAAGGCGTTAGTCACATTTCTGATACATCTGCACACAGTAAATTGGCTGATGCTGTTGATGCTACCTTTGGCATCCTGAAGTGTGACATTGAGTGCCTTAAGAGATACTGGATCTGCCTGTGGTAGATTAGAGTTCTACTGGTGAGTGAGGAGGTGTTGCCAGCAGATTATTCTGGGACAGAAAAGGCATAGATCGACTCAGAAGGGGACTTACCCAATTTCCTACCTCGTTTCACCTGTGTTGCTGAAATTATAATTGATCATTACTTGTACATTAAGCAACAACAAATTGGATTTTGAATAGCTTGTAACTGAAGACAGTAGAACAGTAAAAGATGAATTTCTGTCATAGTATTCTTATGTATTATATGTATTCTTATGGACCACCTATTTGCCACAGGGAAGGTAATAGTACAGTGTTATTGTCGCTGGACTAGTACTCCAGAGAGCATGATGCTCTGGGGACCTGGGTTCGAATCCCGTCGTGGTGAAATTTGAATTCAATGAAAAAAAAATCTGGAATTCAAAGTCTCTAAAAATGACCATGAAACGAATGTTGAAAAACTCCATCTGGTTTACTAATGCCCTTTAGGGAAGGAAATCTGTCGTCCTTACCTGGTCTGGCCTATATGTGACTCCAGACTGCAATGCGGTTGAGTCTTAAATGCCCTCAGGAATGGACAATAAATGCTGGCCTAGCCAGATCCATGAATGAATTTTTAAAAAACTTACACAAGAACACATGAAATGTGAGCAGGAGTAGGTCAGATGCCTCTTGAATCACTATTCAGCCTTGAACACAAATGTAACTTACACCGCCCATATCCCCCAATTCCCTGAGTGCCCCAAAATCAATTGAACATAGTGACGTGGAGATGCCGGCATTGGACTGGGGTGGGCACAGTAAGAAGTCTTACAACACCAGGTTAAAGTCCAACAGGTTTGTTTCGAATCACTAGCTTTTGGAGCGCAGCTCCTTCATCTGGTGATCTGTTGGATTTTAACCTGGTGTTGTAAGACTTCTTACAATTGATCTTAGTTTTGAATGTACTCATTGATTGTGCATCGATTGTTCTCTGGAATTCGAAACATTCGATAAACTCTCTGAATGAAGAAACCTCTCCTATCAGTCTTAAATTGCTGCCCTCTATCCTAGGAATACGACCTCCAGTACTTAGACGCTACAGCGAGGGGGAAAAGCCTCTCAGCATCATCCATGTGGTTAAAACTGGGCCCAAGCAAGGTCACTCCAAATTTGCTATCCCCTTCAATTTGTTAAATTTCTCCTCGGTGAGGAGGGATGGGCTGGCTCCCTTTGTTTATTTAACCCACTTGATTGGTCGCAACAAATTTACTTCATAAAGGATCCTTTCTCTTGTGGATATCTTTTCCCAGCCCCAATATATTTGTTTTAAAAGGAGCCAATTTTACCAGGCTTGCTTGTTAAAGAATTAGCGAATTTATTAGATACTGAACATGAGGAATAATAAAACACATGCATATACATTCACACAGATCAGAAAGGAGAACTGTGTCCAAAAATAAGTTTTAAAAAAATGAATCAGTCTTTGACTTGTCCGTTAGGAATAGATAGTTAAACGTTAAGGCCATTTCAGAGTCAGAATTTCAATAGCATTGACTTCAGATGTTGGATAAAGAGTCCAGTTTCGCTGAGAAGTTGTCCTGTCTCCTTTTCAGCTGTGGCTTTGCTGACTTGATTTGTTTTACCAATCAGAGAGAGAGAGAGTGAGACTTGTAGTTTTATTTTTACCTGCCAGCCAGATCTAGGGGAGCTCTGCTGCCTTTTTGTTCCTGTGTCACACATTCTGACGCACCCAGCACTATTCCACATTGACCGTTTAGCAGCTAGCTTTTTATCTTAGCCTTTTATATATTCCTGGAATGCGGAAATCCATAAACTGGTTTAAATCATAACTTACATGATATAATTCCTGCTGAGAGGAAAATCAATCTCCATGATCTCCACAGGCTTCTTCTTTTTAAAAGTCTGTCTGAGATATGGGCCGGGATTCTCCCCTACCCGGCAGGGCGGGGGAATCTGGCGTGATGGAGTGGCGGGAACCACACCAGCATCGTGCCGCCCCAAAGGTGCGGAATTATCCGCACCTTCAGGGGCCATGCCCTCACCTTGAGGTGCTGGGCCCGCGCTGGAGTGATTTCCACCCCGTCGGCTGGCGGGAAAGGCCTTTGGCGCCACGCCAGCCGGCGGCAAAAGGACATCGCCGGGCGATGCCTGCACGGGAGCGTCAGCGGCCGCTCACGGCATCCCCGCGCATGCGCAGTGGAGGGGGTCTCTTCCGCCTCCGCCATAGTGAAGACCATGGCGAAGGTGGAGGAAAAAGAGTGCCCCCACGGCACAGGCCCGCCCGCCGATCGGTGGGCCCCGATCGTGGGCCAGGCCACCGTGGGGGCAACCCCGGGGCCAGATCGCCCTGCGCCCCCCCCCAGAACCCCGGAGCCCGCACGCGCAGTCTGCTCCCACCGGTAAGGTAGGTGGTTCAATCCACGCCGGCTGGCGAGGGTTGACAGCGGCGGGACTTCGGCCCATCGCGGGCTGGAGAATCACCGGTGGGGAGCCTGCCGACCGGCGGGCGTGATTCCCGCCCCCGCCGATTCTCTGGTAGCGAAGAATTCGGGACACGGCGGGGGCGAGATTCAAGCCAGCCCCCGGCGATTCTCCGACCCGGCGGGGGTCGGAGAATCGTGCCCATGTTGTGACATTCCATTGTATCTCTCTTCATATCACTCACCCAGGAGCAATGCAGACAATTACTGAATTTATATTCTCAGAATGTACATCCTCAACCATCTTTGACTTGCATGTCCATTTTTAAAAACACTTGTCTTATCTAAAAGTTCAATATGTAATTTGGGGCAGTTTCTTCTTCAACACGACAATGTTAGGCCCTCTAACACTTTCACATCTTTCAATTAATCTCCTCCTGTTCTTTTAAACTTCAGAGACTATCAGCCCATTCTACTCAATCTCTCTCAATAGGACATTGTTGTCAGTGCAGAAACATACTTAATGTGACTTGCATCTTCAAACTCAAATGAGGATGGGTTGGGGTGTAGGGTTGGCCAGTGTTTGGATTAGAAGTACAAGAATATCTTCTTAGTAATATACTAAAATAATTATAGGAGTTTTTTTTGATCACCCATGTATATACATTTATTAGGAACAAGAGGGTAGCTAGAGAAAGCGTTGGTCCACTCAAGGACAAAGGGGGAAAATTATGGGTAGAACCAAAGGAAGTAGGTGAGATCCTTAATGAGTATTTTGCATCGGTATTCACAAAGGAGAGGGACATGTTGATTGGAGGTGTCTCAGAAGGATATGTAAACAGTTTAGAACAGGTCGTTATTACGAGAGAGGAAGTGTTAGGTGTGTTAAAAAGCATTAAGGTAGACAAATCTCCAGGCCAGATGGCATCTCTCCCAAATTACTGAGGGAGATAAGAGATTAAATCGCTGGGCCTCTAGCAGAAATATTTGTTTCCTCTTTGGCCACAGGTGAGAACCCAGAGGACTGGAGGATAGCCAATGTTGTCCCATTATTTAAGAAGGGCAGCAAGGATAACCCGGGTAATTATAGGCCAGTGAGCTTGATGTCAGTGATAGTAAAATTGTTGGAAAAGATTCTCAGAGATAGGATCTATGCACATTTGGAAGTGAATGGTATTATTAATGACAAATGGCATGGTTTTGCACATGAGGGAGGTCATGTCTCACTAATTTAATTGAGTTTTTTTGAGGAGGTGACAAAAATGATTGATGGGATAAAGGGCTGTGGATGTTGTCTACATGGACTTTAGTAAAGCATTTGACAAGGTCCCTCATGGTAGGCTGGTGCAAAAGATTAAATCCCACAAGGTCAGTGGTGAATTAGCTCGATGGATTCAGAACTGGCTTGGCTATAGAAGACAGAGGGTAGCATTGGAAGGGTATTTTTCCAAATTGAGGTCTGTAACTAGTGGTATTCTACAGGGATCAGTACTGGGACCTCTGCTGTTTGTAATATATATAAATTACTTGGAAGAAAACATAGCTGGTCTGATTAACAAGTTTGTGGATGACACTAAGATTGTAGGAGTTACGGATAGTGATGAAGATTATCAGAGAATACAGCAGGATATAGGTGGGCTGCAAAATTGGGCGAAGAAATAGCAGATGGAATTTAACCCGGATAAATGCGCGGTGATGCATTTTGGTACATCCAATTCAGGTGGGAGCTATAAAATAAATGGCAGATCCATCAGGAGATTAGACACACAGAGTGATCTGGGCGTGCAAGTCCACAGATTCTTAGGTGGAAATTGTGGTAAAGAAAGCATATGGCATGCTTGTCTTCATTGGATGGGGTATCGAGTATAAAAACTCGCAAATTATGTTACAGTTATGTAGCATGTTGGTTCGGCCACATTTGGAATAATGGGATGTATTCTCTGATTTTCAGCCTATGTCCTGACGCCGGCATGGGAACGGTTGCGTACTCCGACCGAAAATTCGGCGCAAAACGGCCACCGATTCTCCTTTTGGTGGGGGGAAGCTAGTAGGCAATGTCCTGAGGCCATCGATACACCGCTTTGGAGGGGCGGAGCATCGCAAAAACGGCACCGCCTCCGATTTTGGCACGAGCGTTGATTCTCTGGCCGAATGCGACTCCTCCGTCGGTGGCCGGAGAATCCAACCCACTGTGTCGAATTCTGGCCACCGCACTACCAGAAGAATGTGGAGGCTTTGGAGAGAATACAGGAAAGGTTTACCAGGATGTTTCCTGGTATGGAGGGTATTAGCTATGAGGAGAGATTGAATAAACTGGGATTGTTCTCCCTAGAGAGCAGGAGGCTGAGGGGCGACCTGATAGTTTATAAAATTCTGAGGGGTATAGATAGGGTGAAGAGTTGGAGGCTTTTTCCCAGGGCGGAAATTACAATTACAAGGGGGTACAAGTTCAATGTGAGGGGGAATAGGTTCAGTGGAGATGTGCGGGGGATGTTTTTTACACAGAGGGTGGAGGTTGCCTGGAATGCACTACCAAGCAAGTGGTTGAGGCACATTAGCAACCTTTAAAACATATCTGGATAGACACATGAATAGACGGGGTATAGACGTATACAGGTGGTTGGTCTAGATAGGACACATGATCGGCGCCGGTTTGGAGTGCCGAATGGCCTGTTCCTGTGCTGTATTGTTCTTTGTTCTTTGTTCTGATCACTGAAAATAATTAATTAGTAATTGCTTTATTATTTAAAACGTATTAATTTATTTTTAGTAGCACTATTGATGGAAACAAGTGGATCAATAGATCTGTAGCAGTATCATTGTGAAGGAAGAATTCCTGACCCTATTATGTTAGAGAAATAAACATGTTTATTCAGGTTTTCTCTCGTTGGAATTCAAACTAAATTTGAATACATTTATAATTGTGCCAGAAATACTGACAATTGGGAGTCTTCTAAATATGTATATGATGCTAAATGAAAGGGAAAAACTGAAAGTGTTGGAAGTTTGCAGTTAGTTAGTATTCATGAAGAAAAATGTCTTGGGAAAACAATAGAAGACCAACTAATCACATCTTTCCAGCAATTTCCACAACATTTCTGATGCTGCTACACATAAACTGAGAAATCTCTGTTCTCAACATGATTTTGCTGGCAGGAATTATATGGAAGAGGCAACAATTTTGTGAGTCACTGAGCTTTTGCACTTAGCACAGCATTGTAAATTTCTATAACTGGCAGTAATGTGTTATTTTGCAGTGTGTGCATTCACCTAATTACCTGGTTTTCATAAACTGTGCGCGCATGAATTTGCCTAGGACATTTCTGCTGTATTCTAAAGGTCAACTGGCTCATTGTGTCAGCCGTTGGTACCTTTCACAGTACAAGCTTTCTTTTTGCAAGCAGACAAATAATGGTGTTCACGTTCAACGTTCCTCTTTTGCAGTATTTAATGGCAGATGTTGGAAAGAAGCAAAGGAATGATGCCAGGATTACCGAATGGCACCAGAGATGGATTGCAGAACTTGCCGATGTGACATGCATTTGTACAAGCTACTTGTTGATGCAGAGGGGGACTGACTCCACAGAATAAGGTTCAGCAGCAAAGCAGTTACTGAGCTGTGCTACCTGCTTTGAGGACATCTGCAGGCAACTTCCATTTTAAGGATGGCATGCTAGTTGGCGTCCAGGTACCCATGAGTCTGAGGACAGACATTTCCCATACCGCCCACCACAGAAGCCAGCGACAGGCAAAAAGTCCAAAAGGTGCTGGCGTTAAAATGGTTTGTAATTCTCCCAGTAACCTGAACTGCAAGAAATTGTCATAGATTATGTTTTACATTCTTATGCAGTAACGTTATTAAAACTTGGGTTAAGATCGTGTTTTCCGGGTCCTTAGGGGGGAGGGGGAGCAGCCCCAAGTCGTGGTCCACATTGGCACCAACGACATAGGTAGGAAAGGGGACAAGGATGTCAGGCAGGCTTTCAGGGAGCAAGGATGGAAGCTCAGAACTAGAACAAACAGAGTTGTTATCTCTGGGTTGTTGCCCGTGCCACGTGATAGTGAGATGAGGAATAGGGAGAGAGAGCATTTAAACACGTGGCTACAGGGATGGTGCAGGCGGGAGGGTTTCAGATTTTTGGATAACTGGGGCTCTTTCTGGGGAAGGTGGGACCTCTACAGACAGGATGGTCTACATCTGAACCTGAGGGGCACAAATATCCTGGGGGGGAGATTTGTTAGTGCTCTTTGGGGGGGTTTAAACTAATGCAGCAGGGGCATGGGAACCTGGATTGTAGTTTTAGGGTAAGGGAGAATGAGAGTATAGAGGTCAGGAGCACAGATTTGACGTCGCAGGAGGGGGCCAGCGTTCAGGTAGGTGGTTTGAAGTGTGTCTACTTCAATGCCAGGAGTATACGAAACAAGGTAGGGGAACTGGCAGCGTGGGTTGGTACCTGGGACTTCGATGTTGTGGCCATTTCGGAGACATGGATAGAGCAGGGACAGGAATGGATGTTGCAGGTTCCGGGGTTTAGGTGTTTTAGTAAGCTCAGAGAAGGAGGCAAAAGAGGGGGAGGTGTGGCGCTGCTAGTCAAGAGCAGTATTACGGTGGCGGAGAGGATGCTAGATGGGGACTCTTCTTCCGAGGTAGTATTGGCTGAAGTTAGAAACAGGAAAGGAGAGGTCACCCTGTTGGGAGTATTTTATAGGCCTCCTAATAGTTCTAGGGATGTAGAGGAAAGGATGGCGAAGATGATTCTGGATATGAGCGAAAGTAACAGGGTAGTTATTATGGGAGACTTTAACTTTCCAAATATTGACTGGAAAAGATATAGTTCGAGTACAATAGATGGGTCGTTTTTTGTACAGTGTGTGCAGGAGGGTTTCCTGAAACAATATGTTGACAGGCCAACAAGAGGCGAGGCCACGTTGGATTTGGTTTTGGGTAATGAACCAGGCCAGGTGTTGGATTTGGAGGTAGGAGAGCACTTTGGGGACAGTGACCACAATTCGGTGACGTTTACGTTAATGATGGAAAGGGATAAGTATACACCGCAGGGCAAGAGTTATAGCTGGGGGAAGGGCAATTATGATGCCATTAGACGTGACTTGGGGGGGATAAGGTGGAGAAGTAGGCTGCAAGTGTTGGGCACACTGGATAAGTGGGGCTTGTTCAAGGATCAGCTACTGCGTGTTCTTGATAAGTATGTACCGGTCAGACAGGGAGGAAGGCGTCGAGCGAGGGAACCGTGGTTTACCAGGGAAGTGGAATCTCTTGTTAAGAGGAAGAAGGAGGCCTATGTGAAGATGAAGTGTGAAGTTTCGGTTGGGGCGATGGATAGTTACAAGGTAGCGAGGAAGGATCTAAAGAGAGAGCTAAGACGAGCAAGGAGGGGACATGAGAAGTATTTGGCAGGAAGGATCAAGGAAAACCCCAAAGCTTTCTATAGGTATGTCAGGAATAAGCGAATGACTAGGGAAAGAGTAGGACCAGTCAAGGACAGGGATGGGAAATTGTGTGTGGAGTCTGAAGAGATAGGCGAGATACTAAATGAATATTTTTCGTCAGTATTCACTCAGGAAAAAGATAATGTTGTGGAGGAGAATGCTGAGCCCCAGGCTAATAGAATAGATGGCATTGAGGTACGTAGGGAAGAGGTGTTGGCAATTCTGGACAGGCTGAAAATAGATAAGTCCCCGGGACCTGATGGGATTTATCCTAGGATTCTATGGGAGGCCAGGGAAGAGATTGCTGGACCTTTGGCTTTGATTTTTATGTCATCATTGGCTACAGGAATAGTGCCAGAGGACTGGAGGACAGCAAATGTGGTCCCTTTGTTCAAAAAGGGGAGCAGAGACAACGCCGGCAACTATAGACCGGTGAGCCTCACGTCTGTAGTGGGTAAAGTCTTGGAGGGGATTATAAGGGACAAGATTTATAATCATCTAGATAGGAATGATATGATCAGGGATAGTCAGCATGGCTTTGTGAAGGGTAGGTCATGCCTCACAAACCTTATTGAGTTCTTTGAGAAGGTGACTGAACAGGTAGACGAGGGTAGAGCAGTTGATGTGGTGTATATGGATTTCAGCAAAGCGTTTGATAAGGTTCCCCACGGTAGGCTATTGCAAAAAATACGGAGGCTGGGGATTAAGGGTGATTTAGAGATGTGGATCAGAAATTGGCTAGCTGAAAGAAGACAGAGGGTGGTGGTTGATGGGAAATGTTCAGAATGGAGTACAGTCACAAGTGGAGTACCACAAGGATCTGTTCTGGGGCCGTTGCTGTTTGTCATTTTTATCAATGACCTAGAGGAAGGCACAGAAGGGTGGGTGAGTAAATTTGCAGATGATACTAAAGTCGGTGGTGTTGTCGATAGTGTGGAAGGATGTAGCAGGTTACAGAGGGATATAGATAAGCTGCAGAGCTGGGCTGAGAGGTGGCAAATGGAGTTTAATGTAGAGAAGTGTGAGGTGATTCACTTTGGAAGGAATAACAGGAATGCGGAATATTTGGCTAATGGTAAAGTTCTTGAAAGTGTGGCTGAGCAGAGGGATCTAGGTGTCCATGTACATAGATCCCTGAAAGTTGCCACCCAGGTTGATAGGGTTGTGAAGAAGGCCTATGGAGTGTTGGCCTTTATTGGTAGAGGGATTGAGTTCCGGAGTCGGGAGGTCATGTTGCAGCTGTACAGAACTCTGGTCCGGCCGCATTTGGAGTATTGCGTACAGTTCTGGTCACCGCATTATAGGAAGGACGTGGAGGCTTTGGAGTGGGTGCAGAGGAGATTTACCAGGATGTTGCCTGGTATGGAGGGAAAATCTTATGAGGAAAGGCTGACGGACTTGAGGTTGTTTTCGTTGGAGAGAAGAAGGTTAAGAGGAGACTTAATAGAGGCATACAAAATGATCAGGGGGTTGGATAGGGTGGACAGTGAGAGCCTTCTCCCGCGGATGGATATGGCTGGCACGAGGGGACATAACTTTAAACTGAGGGGTAATAGATATAGGACAGAGGTCAGAGGTAGGTTCTTTACGCAAAGAGTAGTGAGGCCGTGGAATGCCCTACCTGCTACAGTAGTGAACTCGCCAACATTGAGGGTATTTAAAAGTTTATTGGATAAACATATGGATGATAATGGCATAGTGTAGGTTAGATGGCTTTTGTTTCGGTGCAACATCGTGGGCCGAAGGGCCTGTACTGCGCTGTATTGTTCTATGTTCTATGTTCTATGTTCTAAGATACATGCAGACAGTATGTCTGATAAAGCTGTGATCAAGGGGTTGTAAACGAAAGGTAATCATTGATTTTGCAGGTGAAATGTTCTGCTAATGTAATATTATTTATGTTTAAAGGACAATAGGGTGTAGATAATTTATGGACGGATTGTGTTTGGTCCTGGCTAAATAGGTCATGGGATGTTTTGTGGGAGGAAACAGAAAGTACCTTATGCTTTGGGTACAGATGATGTAATTAATGGGAGCAGCTACGAAGGATAGAAACTGGGAAAATGAAAAAGCCACAGGAGGTCAAAGCAAAGGGGGTATTGTAGGGGCTATTGAAAAGATTTTGCCTCAGGATACCCAAAGGAGGTTGATTGGGATCATCTACTCGGCTCCAGTTTGCCTGCCAGATTGACCTCAGTTTAACTGCCTGAATGAAGCTCCCAGTGGCAGGCTGGGGAGTGGTTGTGGGGGTGGAGGAAGGGAATGCTTAAGACAGGTTTAGTGGCCCTTCCAACCTGTTTGGGTGTGGGTCTAGCCAAAGGTCTCCCTACATTCCCTGCTGAGTAGTTTCCGTACCATCCATCCCTACACAGTGCTGGCCTGGCTGCTGTGCCTGTTTTTTATTTGAGCTTTTTAAAAGGTTTGTGAGAGGGCAGCTTCACCTTGATGAACCCTCCATCCAGTGCAGGCTACTGCTCCCCTCAAGCTGGAAGGCCTTAGGTTAGCCCTCCAGCTTTGAGAGCCTGGCCACCTACCATAACTGAACTCTGAACCATTACAATTAATGGGGAACTATCTTGAAAAATGCAGAGTGACTGCTTTCCCCCACAGGTAGATGTTTGGGATAGAGAAATAATCCCAACTCCAGTGGGAAAAATCCAACCTGTAGCATTAACTCACCAAAATCTCTTCAATGGTAAACAAGATTTTCAGATTTTCACTACGGAGGCAGTTAGCTCGATCGGGAGATTTCCTGACTTGGTGGACCCACCTCAGTTTAAAGTGCTCTGTTGGACTCAATTTTCACTCTGGAGAGGTAGGGGATGGGTTGATTCAGGACTGCCGACTCTGGAAGGAGATTCAAGGTGGGCAAGGGGTTGAGTGGATGCTGAGATGGGCTGATTAGAGCCCACGTTGGTTTTCTGAGGCAACTTCCCAGTTGTTTTAGGAATTCTTAAGCCTTTTAACACTCCTCACTCACCCTCACCCTTAACCACCCTCCATGCCCCCTTTTGCATCTTCATAGCCACTCACCCACTCCACCTTGGGAAGATCTAAGTAGGCATGTGGAGATTAAAAAAAACTTCCAAATAATTTAATACAGCTCTCACACCTGCACACTTACCATCCAAAGCTATTAAATCTCCTTAAAAATAAACTGCTATTCAGAACCCACATCAAAGACAGCTAAACTTTAATAACCTCTTTAAATTAATCAAAGTCTGAAGTCAGAACCCCCAACTGAAATAATTGTAGGATTTGAAATTCAGCTAAGCATTCACAATAACACCATAATAGTCCTTGGGAAATTTCAACAAAGACCTCCATTGAAATTGCACGAATAGAAGGTTTTTGTTTGCTAAACACATCAGATGGCCTATCAATCAAAGCAGTTCAGCAGTGTTTTTTCTAACACTCAGGCAGCCTTTTCTTCATTTTTCAAGAGCAGGGACATAAAAACATTCAGCTCATGACAATTTAATAGAACTTATCCATCTTTTGAGCGTATTTACATCTCCTCTATGCATTTGTGATTCCCATACAGCAGGTTAAGACTCTTGGAACAGCCAAAATGGGATCTGTTTGAACTCAGCACTATATTCAAATAGTCCTGCTGAGCTTGGGTATCTCATTGTGTGAATCATGTCCCATCCACTTCCTCCGCTGGCAAAATTTTCATCTGTCAGATATAGAAACGGAACTTCTGTATCTGGCACCCACCCATCTTTTTCAAATGCCCTCTTTCCCAACACCACAAAATTCTATCTCAAGTTGTTTATAATTGCACTTGACAAATTTCTGTACCTAACCCAGGTAAAGAGAAAAAGTGTTCAGGAATGGACAGATTCAGATGGAGTCCCAAGTTATGAGAGAGGAGGTTTTAAGTGGCTGCTTTGCATTTGTCTTCACTACGGAAGACAATGCTAAGTTGCCAATAATATACTGTAGGGCTAATGCTGAAGGTGAAAGTGTCATCGTGGATGTAGATATTTTCCTGGCTAAATGAGGAGTCTCAAAAGGAGTCACCAGCATGGTTATGTTGGGTCATATGCCTGTTCCGATGCTGTGAAGATTATGTAAAACAGATTGGGCTTCGCCCTGATGTCAGTCAGCTGAGGATGCACAAAGCAACGGCAGCTGTGTTCTGTCAGCCTATGCAGCTTTAAGGATCTTACATTATTCTCATGCCCTGGAGGGAAGCTCAGGTGCAACCAACATTTTAAAAGGGCAACATGTCAGCAACACTGAGTTCAGTTACAGGTGACATTGCTGGAAGGGATCATGAGAGAAGCCTTATATTGACCACTGTTGTTATTCTAGAGGGCCATTTAATATGCAACATTTTTTATACATCTATCAAACTCACTTGGTTACAAATGTGAAGAGCGGAACTGGAAGAGAGACTGTGGACTGTGTTTGAGCAGCTGGAAAATGTATAAATGTTACAACTTTCTTTTTACTGATTTGTATTGCAATTTACTTCTCTTTGCATTGTTACAGAGTTCAAGTTAATGGTGGGTTGATTGGCGTTCTGTGTTGCGATGGTTAAATATTATGTTAGTGATTTGTAGGGGTTGGATTGTTGGGTTTATTTTGTTGTTTCTTTCTCTGGGCCTGGGTGAAAGGGGGCGATATGTCTTGGCGGGGGGAGCCACCCGCGCTAGCTAACTAAAGTCAGCTAGTGAACGGGGGTGAGGTGAGAGGAGGGCTGCGGACGTTGCAGCCTGGATAGCAGGCTTCAATGGGCCTATGAGGCGAGCGAGAGGGGGGAAGGGATGGATGTTGGGGGATGTTGTTGTAGGGGAGGTTCTTGGGAGGGGGGGGTGGAAGGGGTTCGATGTTAACAATGGACAGGGGTGGGTCAGGCTTATGGGGCAGGACCTGGTGGTATGGTGATGGTGGATAAGAAAGGTGGGGGGGGGGTGTGAGAACAGTCACGTGGGTCGTGAGAGGGCTAGGAGGTCTGGTCAAGAGGTCAAGGGTGCTTGCGCATCTTAAAAGTTTGAAAGCTGATGTAGCAATGCTGCAAGAGACTCACTTGAGGGTGAAGGACCAGGTGAGACTTAAAAAGGGCTGAGTTAGCTGTCATGATATTCAGGTTAGACATCATGGTGCAAACATACATACATACAGATGGACAGATCAACAGACCAATCAACACCACAGCCAATCACAGGCAAGAGCATACACACTATAAAACGGGGAACACGACACTTCCCGCTCATTCCAGCAGGAGACAGCTCAGGGCACAGAGCTCACAGCAAGCCACTCAGACATCCACCATGTGCTGAGTGCCACTCCAAGATAGTGTTAGGAATAGGTCCACAGATTCAAGTGTTATGATCGAACCACAGTAACCAGCTTACCACTGTAAATAAATGTTAGTAATAAAACTGAGTTGTACCATCCGCAACCGTGTTGGTTCGTCTGTGTAGCAGAGCACCCAACGCATCATAGTACCAGGATTGGAACCCGGTAACTGTGAGACCTACCTACGAATCCTCAGGAATCTGCCATCCTGCGCCATGGACACCGTCAGCACGCCGCAGCTGTTACAAATCGCTGGAAACCTCGGCTTCAATTGGAAGCTGTTCAAACAGCGCTTCCAGCTCTTCCTGGAAGCCAACGAAAGGGAGAGCGCTTCGGACACCAGGAAAATCGCCCTCCTCCTCGCCACGGCAGGGTAACACGCCATCCATGTCTACAACTCCCTGGTGTTCGCGGAAGGTGAGGACAAGACCAAATACACGACGGTCCTTCTCAAACTCGACCAACACTTCAGCGTCGAGGTAAACGTGAGTTTCGAGAGGTATCTCTTCCAGCAGCGCCTGCAGGGCAAGGATGAGCCCTTTCAATATTTCCTTACACACCTCCGTATCCTCGCGCAGTCCTGCGGTTACGACACCATCTCCGATTCAATGATTCGGGACCAGATTGTTTTTGGGGTCACCTCGGGCACCCTACGCCAGCAGCTCCTCAAAATTAAAGACCTCACCCTAGCCTCCGCAATCGAAGCCTGTGTCCTCCATGAAAACGCGACCAGCCGCTACTCCCAATTTCAAGCGGCCGAATCGGCGCGGCAGGGGTCCTACGCGGCCGAACGGGTCCAGGCGATCGAGTTCTTCCCGGCCCGCGGCCCGGACGAGGGCGGCCATTTTGCGCGCTTTCCGCGGCCTCCCGCGTTTGTGCGCGCCAAAAAAGGCGTTGACGCAGAGGGACGTGATACGCAGGCGTGCTCGACGCAAGACCAAACTGCGCATGCACGGTGGCGCAACGAACGCCATGACGTCACGACGTGCGGCAACTGCGGAGCCACACACTTAAAGCGGCAATGTCCAGCAAAAAAAACGACAATGCCTCCGCTGTGGCAAGATGGGCCACTACGCTGCCTGCTGTCGAGCAGCTCAACCTGCCAATGCTCCCAAATTCCGACAACCTCGCAAGGATGTGCGGACCATTCAGCCTCTTTACTACGAGTCGTGCCCAGACGATATCCAGACCAGTGACACAGACGGCCAGGACGCCTTCCGTGTTGCGGTCATTGATAGGAACCGGATGTCTCCAGGCAGGACCCACCAGCCGTTGCAAGTGAACAGTGTCAATCCGGGTGATGAATGGTGTGCCACCCTAACGATCAACCGATCACCGATAACATTCCTGCTGGACACTGGCGCCTCCGTCAACCTCATAGCATGGTCAGCCTTCTATGCCATGAAGGTCAGACCACCAATTTGGCCATCCCGTTGCAAGATGGTCGACGACAATGTAAACGTTATCCCGGCCATGGGATCCTGCCAGCTCCAGGTGACACACAACACATACACGGCCACACTGTCATTCAAAATAGTCGGATCATCAAAGGACTCCCTGTTAGGCGCACAGGCATGCAAGGCTCTCCACCTCATTCAGCGGGTCCACACTCTTTCTCCAGAAGGCACATCAGACTTCCCGGATGCAGAATTTAGGGCACAGCTTCAATCGCTCCTCGCCCACAACCAGGAGGCATTCGAGGGCATGGGCACACTGCCCTATACCTACAGAATACGACTCAAACCGGACGCCACCTCGGTCATTCACGCACCTCGCAGAGTCCCAGCGCCACTCAAAGACCGCCTCAAGCAGCACCTGCAGGATCTCCAGGACCAAGGGGTGCTATCCCGGGTCACGGAGCCCACGCCATGGGTCAGCTCCATGGTGTGTGTTAAGAAGCCTTCTGGCGAGCTCCGGATCTGCATTGATCCAAAAGACCTCAACGACAACATAATGAGGGAACACTACCCCCATACCCAAATGGGAAGAGATCACGAGCGAAATGGCCCGTGCTAAAATCTTTACAAAGCTGGATGCCTCGAAGGGTTTTTTGCAGATCCAACTGGATCAGTCCAGCAGGAAGCTGTGCACCTTCAACACCCCTTTCGTCAGGTTCTGCTATAACAGAATGCCATTTGGCATCATCTCGACATCCGAGGTCTTTCACAGGATCATGGAACAGATGATGGAGGGCATCGAAAGGGTGCGCGTCTACGTTGACGACGTCATCATCTGGTCCACCACACCACAGGAGCACAGCAATCGTCTCCAGCACGTCTTTGCGCGGATACGGGAAAACGGCCTCCGCCTCAACCGAGCCAAGTGTTCTTTCGGCCAAACCGAGCTGAAGTTTCTAGGGGACCACATATCCCGGTCAGGGGTCCGTCTGGGTGCAGACAAGGTGAGCGCCATTACAGCCATGCTGCAGCCGGCAGACAAGAAAGCAGTGATACGCTTCCTAGGCATGGTCAACCTCCTGGGGAAGTTCATTCCCAACCTTGCCTCCCACACGACGGCTCTTCGCCACCTAGTCAAGAAGTCCACGGAGTTCCAGTGGCTGCCCACACACCAGAAGGAATGGGAGGAGCTCAAAATTAAGCTCACCACAGCCCCGGTATTGGCGTTTTTCGACACATCTCGTGACACAAAAATTTCGACTGATGCCAGCCAGTCCGGCATTGGGGTGGCACCCCTACAGCGGGATGACACTGCGTCATGGGCCCCGGTCGCCTATGCCTCGCGGGCCATGACCCCCTCAGAACAGCACTACGCGCAGATCGAAAAGGAGTGCCTGGGTTTGCTAACTGGAATAGACAAGTTCCATGACTACGTGTATGGTCTTCACCAGTTTACCGTTGAGACTGACCATCGCCCCCTGGTCAGCATCATACATAAGGACCTGAACGAAATGACCCCTCGCCTCCAGCGCATCCTACTCAAACTCAGGAGGTACGACTTCCAACTTGTCTACACCCCGGGAAAGGACCTTATCATTGCGGATGCCCCATCTAGAGCAGTGAGCACACCGCCCGACTCGGAGGGGTTCGTCTGTCAGGTCGAAGCGCAGGTGGCCTTCACATCGGCAAATCTGCCAACCGACGACTCCAGTCTGGCCCGTATTCGCCGGGAGACTGCAGCTAACCCCCTTCTACAACGTGTGATGCGCCACATGACGGTAGGGTGGCTCAAGGGACAGTGCCCGCAGTTCTACAATTTCCGGGACGACTTGGCCGTCATTGATGGTGTCCTCCTAAAGCTGGACCGGATTGTGATTCCGCACAGCATGCACAAGGTGGTCCTCGACCAACTACACAAAGGCCATCTGGAGGTCGAGAAGTGCAGACCGGGGGCCCGAGAGGCGGTATACTGGCCGGGCATCAGTGATGACATTGCCAGTATGGTGCTCAACTGCCCCACCTGCCAAAGGTTTCAGCCGGCGCAACCTCCTGAGACGCTTCAGCCCCATGAGCTGGTGACGTCCCCTGGGCGAAGGTGGGTGTGGACCTTTTTCATGCGCTCGGCACGGACTATGTAATCATCACTGATTACGTTTCAAACTATCCAGAGTTCATACGCCTGCACGATTTGACATAACGGCCTGCAAAGACACCTTTGCTCGCCACGGCATTCCGATGACTGTCATGTCAGACAATGGGCCCTGTTTTGCCAGTCAGGAATGGTCATCCTTTGCTGCTTCGTATGGCTTCACACACGTGACGTCCAGCCCTCTGCATCCCCAGTCCAATGGAAAGGCGGAGAAGGGCGTTCACATCGTCAAGTGGCTCCTCTGCAAGGCTGCTGCTGCCGGATCTCATTTCTGCCTAGCCCTGCTAGCCTATCGCTCAGCCCCACTAGCCACTGGCCTCTCACCAGCCCAGCTGTTAATGGGTCGTGCCCTCAGGACCACTGTGCCATCCATTCTGGTACCCACAACCAACCATGCTCCGGTACTGCACAGGATGCAACAGCAGCGCGTTTGCCAGAAGATGGCATATAACACACGGGTAACTGATCTTCCCGCCCTGGCGCCTGGAGACGACGTCCGCATCCACCTACCAGAAGGTGGCTGGTCAGCACCTGCCGAAGTTCTCCGACGCGTGGCTCCCCACTCGTTCCTGGTTCGCATGCCTGATGGCTCCATTTGCAGGCGCGATCGCCGGGCTCTTCGCCCGCTTCCACGCTCGCTCTGGGAACTTACACCGGTGCCACGCCCTCCTATTGTTCCTGATGTCGACTTCGTGGAGCTTCCTGCCACCATGCCCATTCCGTTGTCGCCTGTGGCCAGGCCCATTCCTCAGCCGGTGGATCCTGACCCACCCTTGAGGCGGTCAACCCGAATTCATCGCCCACCTACTAGACTGGACTTATGAGCCTGTTTGAACATTGAACTCATAATACCACTGTGTTAATATGTTTCTATTTTTCCTTGTCATTACAGGAGTTCGTTTTGACGTTCAACATTTCCCCGTCTTTTGTTTATGGTACAACCTCGTTGCTATGTCGCACCTGACATCGCCCCTTGTATATAGTTTAGCCTCATGTACATGCTGTAGATATTGCACACACACACATTCAGCTGCACTCAGTACACATCTCTATTTATAACCACATAGGCACATGTTCTTGTAAAAAAGGGAGGATGTCATGATATTCAGGTAAACATCATGGTGCAAACATACATACATACAGATGGACAGATCAACAGACCAATCAATACACACATAACACCACAGCCAATTTTCAGCAAGAGCATATACACTATAAAACGGAGAACACGACACTTCCCGCTCATTCCAGCAGGAGACAGCTCAGGGCACAGAGCTCACAGCAAGCCACTCAGACATCCACCATGTGCTGAGTGCCACTCCAAGATAGTGTTAGGAATAGGTCCACAGGTTCAAGGGTTATGATCGAACCACAGTAACCAGCTTACCACTGTAAATAAATGTTAGTAATAAAACTGAGTTGTACCATCCGCAACCGTGTTGGTTCGTCTGTGTAGCAGAGCACCCAACTCATCATTAGCCAAGTGTTTCACGCCGGATTTGATGGAAGGGCTCGAGGGATAGCGGTGTTGGTCAGCAAAAGGGTACGCTTCCAGATCGAGAAAGTGGTGGCAGATCAGGGGGGTAAATATGTGATTGAGGCAGGGGCGCTGGAGGGGAGATTAGTGGCGCTGTTAAGTGGGTGCCAGTTGGGATGATGTGGGATTCACGAGGAAGGTGTTTAGGGCCATTCCCGACTTGGACACACATGAGCTGATTTGGGGGGGGGGGGGGGGACTGGAACTTGGTGCAGGAGCCAAGGTTGGACAGATCACGGCTGCGCTCGCTGGTCCCATCAGGGGGGGGCGAAGGTGCTGGCTGGGCCAATGGTGGAAATGGGAGGGGTGGACGCTTGGGAGGTTCCTGCACCCAAGGGAACGGGAGTACTCGTTTTTCTCAGCAGTCCATAAGGTATACTCGCGAATCGACTTTTTTGTGGTGGGACAGGCTTTGCTGGCTTGAGTCAAGGCGTCGGAATACTCTGCAATCGCAGTGTCAGATCACGCTCCACATTGGGTGGATATGGTGCTGGAGAAGGGGGCAGCCCAGAGACTGGGGTGGAAACTGGATGTGGGGCTTTTGGGGAACCAAGTGTTCTGTGAGAAAATTGAAAAGGTAATTAAGGAATATGTAGGTTTCAATTGTACGGGTGAGGTGTGGGAGGCAGTTGTCTGTGAGGCTCTAATGGTGGTGGTGAGGCGTGAGGTAATTTTGTTTAATGCCAGGGTGGACAAAGAGGAGAGGTTGGAGCGACAGAGGGTAATAGATGAGATGTTGGAGGTAGATAGGAGGTATACAGAAGATGGGGACCCAGCGAAGCTGGAAAAGAGGAAGGAACTACAGCTGAGCTTCGACCGACTGACCACCAGGAAGGCGGTGCGCTAACTGAGATGAGTAAGGGGTGCAGTTTATGAACATGAAGATAAATATGTTAGCAGGTCAGCTCCGGGAAATTCTTCAGGTGAAGGATAGGGCAGGGAAGTTGGTAGTGGCCCCAGCTGATTAACAAGGTTTTTGTGGAGTTTTATTAGAGGCTGTACAAGTCAGAGCCACCCGGGGGAGACCGTGAGAAGAAGGAATTTCTAGATGGGTTGGAGTACCCGAGGCTAGGTGAGGGGGATAGGGCTACATTAGATGGAGCAATAGTGGAGCAGGAGATAAAGGATGCGATTGGGAGGATGCAGCCGGGGAAGGTGGCAGGGCCAGATGTGTTTCCGGTGGAATCTTATAAAAAATTCAAGGATAGGTTGGCACCCCTGATGGTGGGGATGTTTGAAGAGGTGATAGGGAAGGAGGTGTTGCCACAAACCTTGGGGCAGGCATCGATTTCACTGTTGCTAAAAAAAGATAAGGATCCGACGGAGTGTGGGTCGTATCGGCCCATATCACTTCTGAATGTGGACGCAAAAGTGTTGGCGAAGGTACTGGCGGGTAGACTGGAGGAGTGCCTCCCGAAGGTGATAGGGGAGGATCAGACGGGGTTCGTGAAAGGGAGGCAGCTGTTTTCGAACATTAGGAGGGTTTTGAACATCGTTATGGCACCGGCGGAAGGGAAGGAAACAGAGGTGGTTGTGGCATTGGACGCCGAGAAGGTGTTTGATCGGGTAGAATGGGGGTACCTGATGGCAGTGCTGGAGCGGTTTGGGATTGGACCAAGATTTGTGAATTGGGTAAAGCTATTATATAAGGAGCCGAAGGCGAGTGTCCGCACAAACAAAATCAGTTTGAGATACTTTTCTCTCCACTGTGGGACGAGACAAGGATTTCCTATATCCCCCCCTGCTGTTTGCTCTTGCGATTGAGCCGTTGGTCATCGCATTGAGACGTTCGGGAGCATGGAAAGGAATAGTCCGGGGGGGGAGGGGGATAGAGCATAGGGTGTCCTTATATGCCGACGACTTGCTGCTGTATGTGTCGGAACTGAGGGCGTCGTTAGGAGGAATATTGGAGCTACTACGGGTATTTAGGTCTTTCTCGGGGTACAAGTTGAACCTGGACAAGAGTGAGTATTTTGTGGTGTCTCGGCCGGGGGTGGGGGCAGGGGTGGGGGGCTGCCATTCCGTAGGGCTGGGGGTGCAGGTTGCCCGGGAGTGGGGGAGGCTTCGCAGGTACAACATCACTAGTTTAGTGGAGAGAGAGAAAGCCGATCTGGCAAGGTGGGACGGCCTTCCTCTGTCACTGGCGGGTCGGGTACAGGCGGTTAAAATGAATGTGTTGCCGCGATTTCTGTTTATTTTTCAATGCCTACCGATTTTCCTGCCAAAGTCTTTTTTCAGGGAGATTGAGGGAAGGATTACCTCGTTCATATGGGGAGGGAAGGTGGCCAGAGTGAGAAAGGTGCTGCTACAGAGGGGAAGGCAGGTAGGGTGTTTGTGTCTCCCGAACCTGTTGTACTACTACTGGGCGGCGAATGTGGAGAAAGTGCGGATCTGGGTCAGAGGGGTTGATTCCCAGTGGGTCAGAATGGAAGAGAGTTTGTGCAGGGGGTCGGGGCTGAAAGCACTAGCAACAGCGCCGCTCCCGATAGCTCTGAGGAAATACTCAGGGAGTCCGGTAATAATAGCTTCATTTGAAAATCTGGAGGCAGTTTCGCCAACACTTTGGGTTGGGGGCAGGATCAAGGGGAATGCCGATTCGGGGGAACCACAGATCTGAGCCAGGGAGGTGGGATGGAAGTTTTCGGAAATGGGAAGAGAGGGAGATTAAGACGCTAAAAGATTTGTTTCTTAGGGGTCGGTTTGCAGGATTGAGGGAGCTGGAAGCGAAGTATGGGCTGGAGTAGCGAGAACTGTTTAGGTACATGCAGGTTCGGGATTTTGCCAGGAAGGAGATACAGAGCTTCCCAGAGGAACCGGCCTCCACATTGCTGGAGGAGGTGCTGATGACAAGGGGACTGGAGAAGGGGGCAGTGTCAGCGGTGTACGGAGCTATTTTGGAAGAGGATAAGGCACCACTGGAAGAGATCAAAACAAAGTGTGAGGAAGACCTGGGAGAGGTTATAGAGGAGGGGGTCTGGTGTGAGGTGCTCCGTAGAGTGAATGCCTCCACCTCATGTGCGAGGTTGGGGCTGATACAGCTGAAGGTGGCATATAGAGCGCACTTCACGAGGGCGAGGATGAGCCGATTTTTTGAAGGAGTGTGTGAGCGTTGCGGGGGGGGGGCCCGCTAATCATGTTCATATGTTTTGGTCCTGTCCAAAGCGAGGGGAGTACTGGAAGGAGGTGTTTAGGATAATTTCCAAGGTGGTGCGCGTGAAACTGGACCCGGGTGCCCGGGAGGCCATATTCGGGGTGTCGGACCAGCCAGGGTTGGAAACTGGTGCAGAGGCAGATATCATACCCTCGCCTCATTGATTGCCCGAAGGCGGATCCTGCTGGGATGAGAGCAGCCTCTCCACCAGTGCCCTGACGTGGCGGGGGGACCTGTTGGAATGCTTGACCCTTGAGAAGGTTAAGTTCGAACTGAGGGGAAGCTCGGAGGGGTTCTACAAGTCATGGGCACTATTTATTATGCACTTTCAAGAACTGGATAACATAGAACATTAGTTGGGGTGGGGGATGGGTGGGAAGGGGGGGGGGGAGAGGGGTGTATATTAAGGATGACTATGGGTAATCCCTGATTCGTTTTTGTTATTTGTTTATGTAAACATGCGGGATATTGTTTGGGGGTTGGTGGGAGGATGGGAGCGTTGTTACTGTTAATGGGATTGACATATCTGTTGCTGATTATTGTTTATTGTTGGTGGGTGTAAATGTGGGAGAAAATGTGAAAAAGGAGGAGAATAAAAATTTATATTTTTTTTAAAAACTCACTTGGTTAAAATTATCCACCGCTGTCTTTATCGTGGAGAAAATACGTATTCATTCAGTAAAGTTAGAATTCGTACAACAAATCCTCCAAGTCAAATAAACTGTTAGTTAGAATTTTTTAAACTGCTGAGAATAATATTTTAATGTAAAGCACCAGAGAATTAATTAGTAAAGCTACATTCATGTTTAAAAGGAGAATATCAGAGATTTAATTTAAAATTAATGCACTTCAGTGTAGGATTAGGAATTGCGGGGTTGTGAGTTCGATTAATCAGAGTCAGACCTATTCAGTAACAAACCATTGAGTTTTAATAACACAATGACAAGAAGATTCAATTCTTATTCATCCAGTACTGTGCCTGTCTGGTCCCAACTCTATGATGTCTGGAGACAGCTCTTCTATGATCTGTGGTCTTTAACTGGTGTAAATGTAAATGTTGCCACAATTCCAGAGGATCAAAAATTGCTCTCCCCTTTGAGGGCTGACTGATCTGGTGATTTAACCTGAGGGTCACCACACATCAGGCGAGGAGCAATGTTGAGAAGATGGGGCCTTCATGAATAACCTCAGCCGGTACGGGAATTGAACCCACGCTGCTAGTATTGCTCCACCGACAGATATAATTATTTTTGAATAAATCTCCGCTGCTTATCCTTCAACTGAAATAGTATTGAAATAAATTAATTTTTTCTTTATAATTAAAGGTGCTAAAACATCCATAATTTTTTTGTCCAGTGTTTACTGCTTTCAAACAAAATATCAGGGGCGGGATTCTCCAACCCCCCGCCGACTCGGAGAATCGGTGGGGGGTGGCATGAATCCCGCCCCGCCGCTCCGACGCCGGCTGCCGAATTCTCCGGTGCCGGTTTTCGGGTGGGGGCGGGGATCACACCGCGCCGGTCGGGGGCCATTGGCAACGGCCCCCCCGGCAATCCTCCGGGCCGCGATGGGCCGAGCGGCCGCCTGTTTTCGACCAGTCCCGCCGGCGTAAAATGGACATGGTCCATCCCGGTGGGACCTGGCTTGGAGGGCGGCTAGCGGGTCTTCGAGGGGCGCGGGGGGACCTAGTCCCGGGAGGCCCCCCACGGTGGCCTGGCCTGCAATCGGGGACCACCGATCTGTGGGCGGGCCTTGCCGTGGGGGCACTCTTTCCCTCCGCGCCGGCCTCTGTAAGGTTCCGCCACGGCCGGCGCAGAGACGAAACCCCCTGCGCATGCGCAGGAAACATGCCTTCGGTTGATCGCATGCGCCAGATCACGGCGGCAGTTCTGCGCATGCGCCAGATCACGCCGGCTCACAGCACCCCTTCGGTGCCGGTTGGCGCGGCGCCAAACCCGCCACCGCCGGCCTAGCCCCCGGAAGTGTGGAAGATTCCGCAACTTCCAGGCGGCCCGGCGCCGGAGTGATTTGCGCCGCTCTTGGCGCCAGCGTCGGGCCATCCCACCAATTGCGGGAGAATCCCGGCCCAGGATTACGCATCATGGGTCATTTTCTGACTTTGTTAATCACAGGATGTGACCATATACACATCAATAAACATTCACCAATGATATTCACATACAAAGTCACACAATACCTTTCGAATAGTATTGAAATAATTTTCCAGCCCTGGGTGGGATTCTCCGAACCTCCGCGCCTGAATCGCACCCGGCGCGGGGGCAGAGAATAGCCGTTCACACCAGAAATCCGGGACGACGGCGCTTCCGCGATTCTACGCGGACCCGCCAGTCCTGCGCGCGCGGTCGATGCGGTGCCGCTCGGGAGCCGTTGGAACAGGCCCACGTGGAAATTTGCCGCGGTCGACCGGCCGAACTCCCGCCAGCATGGTTTACATGTGGTACCACCAGCGGGAGCTGGGACCCGCGCCCACGGTGGCAGTCCTGGTGGGGCAGGGGGGTATCTGACTCCGGGGGAGGCCTCAGAGGTGGCCAGGCCCGCGATCGGGTGCCACTGATCGGTGGATCATCGCAATCTGGGAGGAACCAACCTTCCTCCGCGCGGGCCCGCTGTGTGGCTCCACCGTGCGCCTGCGCGGACCCGCATGCGGCCGTCATTCGCATGCACGGCCGCGGAATCTGGCTAGCAGGGCCACGCCAGCAGCCAGAGCTGCGGGGCGCATGCTGGGGTTCTGCTAGCCCCCTGGAAAGCGGGGAATCACCCCGAACCTTCAAGAAAAAGTCCGGAGTGATTCTCTCCCGTTTTCCGACTTAGTCCCAAGAAGGGAGAATCCCGCCCCTGGGGCGTCATTCTCCGACCCCCCAGTGGGTCGGAGAATGGCCGTTGGCCGCCGTGAATCCCGCCCCCGCTGGTTGCCGAAGTCTCCGGTACTGGATATTCGGCGGGGGCGGGAATCGGTCCGCGCCGGTTGGCGGGCCCCCCCGCTGGATTCTCCGGCCCCGTTGGGCCGAAGTCCCGCCGATAAATTGCCTGTCCCGCCGGCGTAAATTAGAGTACCTATTTACCGGCGGGACAAGGCGGCGTGAGCGGGCTCCGGGGTCCTGGGGGCGATCTGACCCCGGGGGGTGCCCCCAAGGTGGCCTGGCCCGCGATCGGGGCCCACCGATCCACGGGCAGGCCTGTGCCGTGGGGGCACTCTTTCCCTTCCGCCTCCGCCACGGTCTCCACCATGGCGGAGGCGGAAGAGACTCTCCCCACTGCACATGCGCGGGAAACTGTCAGCGGCCGCTGACGCTCCCGCGCATGCGCCGCCCCGACATGTCATTTCCGCGCCAGCTGGCGTGGCAACAAGGGCCGTTTCCGCCAGCTGGCAGGGCGGAAATCCCTCCGGCGCCGGCCTAGCCCCTCAATGTTGGGGCTTGGCCCCCAAAGATGCGGAGCATTCCGCACCTTTGGGGCGGCGCGATGCCCGTCTGATTGGCGCAGTTTTGGGCGCTAGTTGGCGGACATCGCGCTGTTTGGGGAGAATTTCGCCCCATATCTCTGAAAGATCTCAAAGCATTTCTCATGGAATATATTACGTTGCGCGGTTACTTGTTGTCACAGTTAATGTCGCAGCAATTTTCTCACAGCAAAGTCCCACAAAGACATGAAAAATCACTTAAACTCCAGTTTTATCTGTGAGCATGGATTAGATGAACAGATTGGGTTACATGGCAAACTGCCCAGCCCCCCAGCTGTATGAGGCCTGATTGATTTTAAATTTTGGGCCTCAGGCTGCATGCTTGATGTAAGTGTCTTGCCTGAATCCCTGCCTGTGTACAAGAAAACCCAAACATTCTTCTTCTGAGTCTCTTCTGAATCGGGATCCACTTGCAACAAATTGGTCTATAAAATCAAGCTACAGCTTCCTGTACAGGACTGGGGTTAAAAATGTCGTCAGGTCTCTATTTGGGAGACAATGGGCTGGTATCTCCGATTCTGCGTTATGACCGGAGGAAGCGTCTGGTCTTCGACCAAAAAGTCGGCGCCGCCTCCGCTCTGATGCTCCGCCCAGTGGGGAGCTAGCAGCCGCGCCATGTAAAGCCTTTACCTGCAGATACGGATGGATAATGGCCGGGTCCGTGGCTGCGCATGCACACGGCGGCAACCTGCGGCGGCCGCACCGTGCAACATGGTGCCGGCCGCGCACGGACCCGACTTGCCGGATAGTGCCCCTCTGTAACCCCCCTCGCCACCCCCGGACCACCCCCCACCAGTCACCCCAGCCCCCGCCGAAGCACCCCGGCCAGTGGAATGGCTCCCCCCTGACTGAGGTGGTGCTGGACACAGTCCACAGCCGCCATGAGAGGTCCCCGAAAACTGTGAGCACACGTGCCCCACGCTATTAGGAAGTCAGCCCATCGGGGGTGGAGAATTGTGTGAGGGCCTCAGGTGATGTCCTGAGGCCGTTCCACTGGTGATTATGCTGTTTTTGAAAGTCGGTGCATCTGAAAACAGCGCCGCCCCAGATTTTGGTGTAAAAACGGATTCTCTGGCCAATCGCCGAACACAATTAGGCATCTGCAATTGGAGAATCCCGCCCTAAGTCCTCCCTCCAAAGCTGAATTGTACCTGAAATGAGCAGGCGATTCCCAATCTTTCGACATGTAAATATTGCGAGGGATTCCTGAGGGAATCCAGCTATCAGGCTGCCATTTTGAGTTGGCAATCTGATTGCGAGGTCCCGCGGCTCGCCGCCTCCCCCTGCCACCCCCCTCTACCATTGCACAATTCTGCTCCCCACTCTGGATTTTCTGGGACCCCTCCCCTCAATATAGGGGAGACCTCCTAAATAAAGGGAACCCCCCAGAGATCCCCTAAATAAAGGGAACACTCACAGAGGCCCCCAAAATAAAGGAATTCCCCACAGCCACCCTCCAAATAAAGGGACCCCCAGAGGGTCCCCCTAAATAATGGGACCCAGCAGAGACCCCCTAAATAAAGGGACCCCCATACCACCAGAAGACAGACTACTGTCTGGAAGCTAGAGTGCAGTCCAGACAGAGGCAGTGAAAAGGATTACCACTTTAACACTCAGCTGGGCTCAGCGGCTTAGACAGAGCCAGCACCACGTGTCAAATCCTGGAAAAAGAAAACCAGTCAGCTGTATTTAAATGTCCCTAGATCTGTGGGCTGAAAGCCATTCATTTATTTCTCTTTGATATTGGCTGTGATTGACAGCTTCCGCACACACACAGCTGTCAGCATTGATCCATCATCTTCCTTCATGCTCGAGTCACTCTGAATTGCTCTAACCACAATGTTTATGAACATCAACCACTGCAACACAGTTAAGTGCTGTCAGTTTCCAACTGAGCACTTTAAAATCACTCAAGTGTGAAGAGAGGTGATTAGGTGCCTGCAGCGATGGAAACAACTCCGTTATCAAACGGGACTTCAGTTTTTCCTGGCTTCGGTTGGGATTGCCCCACTGCAACTGCACTTACCTCACTTCCTGTCCTGATGAGCTCACCATTTTTAAAAGTCGTCCTGATCTCTTGGAGGACCTCGGACCCCCATCGCAGCCTCCGGACCATCTCCCCCCCCCCAATGCTCCAACGTACCTCGTTGGGGGTCCTTGAACACACCCTAACCCCACCTCTTAAGGGCAGGACATCTCTGGGCTCTATCCCTGGCATGGGAAACCTGCCACCCAGGCATCTTGGCATTACCAGCATGGCATCCTGGCAGTGCCCCAACCAGCCTAACAGTCTCACATGGGCACCCTAGCAGCGCCAGGGTGGCACCCGGCACAGTGGTTAGCACTGCTGCCTCACAGTGTCAGGGAACCGGGTTTGATTCTGATTTTATGTGACTGTCTGTGTGGAGTTTGCACATTCTTCCCGTGTCTGCGTGGGTTTCCTTTGGGTGCTCCGGTTTCCTCGCACAGTGCAAAGATGTGCAAGTTAGATGGATGAGCCATGCTAAATTGCCTCTTTGTATCCAAAGGTTAGGTGGGGTTATGGTGATGGGTCGGGGAGTTGGGCCGAGGTAGGGTGTTCTTTGAAAGGGCTGGTGCAGACTTGATCAGACATATGTGCTCCTTTTGCACTGTAGAGAATCTATGATACCACCCTGCCCAGAGCATGACCGTCGGGGGCCTGCGATAGCCTGGGTGACCACCCCAGGTGCTGTTACGCCTGGTCCACATTTGTGTGGACCAGTGCTAAACTGCATCATGATGAGGTCCCCCAGGCGTGGCCGTTCATTCCCTGGCCTCAGGGGAATAGGGTGGCGACATATTTTCACTTAAATATGTAAATCTGGATCTCGCGAAGCGTTCTGAGTGTCACAAATCCTTCGAGAAGCTTCTCACGTGATTTAACGGCCTTGCTGCGAGTAGGGCGCGACATGGCTGTTTGATTGTGCCCCTTGTCTGTTAAACAAATTCAACATAAATTTCCATACATAAATGCTTAATCTCCATTTAAGAGAAGCCAAATTAGTATTTGGGCCTCCATTCAGTTACTTGCCTGTTGTAATGTATATCTTTAAAAGACAGATTTTTTTTTCTCTCACAGAGAAGAATATTCTCTTTTCTATATTGGGTCAGGGATACAGGGATACTACTTAACCTACTGTGGTACTCTTTGCCAAGTCATGAAATACCGTTTGGACCTTTGCTCAGGTTCTCATCGCGACATCGCAAATTGATCTGATCTTTTGACGTCTTTTTCCAGTGTACGTTTGTGAGCTGCCTGCCAGAAAAAGATCAGCTAGTTATTCTTGCTGGAGTGTGAAAATTCATGTCATGCCCTGATAATTAGATTTGTTCTTGCGTGCTGAGATTTAAAAGTTCTTTTGCCCACTAATTTACTGGATAACAGCACAGTGAGGGCAGCAGGGCATCGGGTGAACAATGGGACAAACAGTGGGTGGAACTTTCCTGGCCTGCCTGGAACAGGAAGCAAGGCAGAACGAGGAATTTAATTGCACAGGAGGCCAAAGTCATTCCTGACAGTGGGTTTAATGTTTGACATTAAGATAGAAGTATGTTTCAGACGGGTCAACCTTCCTGACCCTGATGATCATGAAACTCTTTTGTATTCCCCAGCATGACATGCATACTCATTAGAACCCCAGCCCACCGGTATTACATTCATATCATTCTGGTAATGAAGGAAAAAAATGTGTCTTATAAAACACAACTATAGAAAAGGGGCATGTAGCAGATGAGGGAGCCTTCTTTCTGGACCCTCCAGTGAGTGTCCGCTATTTCATGCTTATGGAAACTTGTCCATTGGCAGGCCATGATTCAAACCAGTTGTGGTGTGGAGTAGGTTGCTGTTCAAGGGAGGCTTCCGGTCTGTGACAAGAAGCCTTCCCAAGGAGACAGGGAGACTGGCAAATGGCTGGAATGCTATTCGGGGCAGGCCGGAAGCTTGCAATTTAAAGCTAAATATCGGATGGGTTGGGGTGTTGGGCAGTGATGGAACTAAAGGGTGTGCTTGGTTGAGCCAACAGAAGAATCCCAAGGATTGAATGCAGGCAACAGGGAAGCCAAGGGGACAATTACAGTGAAGAGTGTTGCTGCTAACTTTAGCCTTAGTTTAATTGCTCTGTTCTATCACCTTTGCTCTTGAGTCGCCAGGTATCTTTCTGATACCGCCATGTGGTTCAAGTCCGAGTAATGATCAATAATCCAACGCACCGCTTAGTAAGGGTTAAATCAACGCACATTTATTATATACAGTAATCAATACTCATGCATAAATTCTACATCTAAGCTACTTCCTACAAATAACAGGCCAATACTTAACTTTGGAAATGTCCCACCAGGTCAGGGAAACAAATGGCCTTTCGTTCGGGTTCTGAGCCTGCAGGATTCGAAGCTGGTACAGATTGATAGCTAGGAGCGCCTATCTCGTAGCGAGCGTTGAAGTAAGACTTACGATTTGAGCGGCTGTTGAAGAGTGCAGAAGGCTAGCAGAAGGGTACGGAAGGGTGGCAGAAGGGTCGATTTGAACTTGGACTCTATACTTATAGTCCCCAGGGGCTTCCCGCCTTTCGGGCAGACCCTGCACCTGGTTCCAAGTGATTGAAGCTTTGTGGAGGCGGCCTCCCAACAGCAACTGG